>NC_137972.1:43349947-43519947 GCF_963924665.1 Micromys minutus
AGTCTTTGTGCCATTTCTGGTCCTCCCTCCCACAGTTCTTAACCCATTCCTTTTTCCCCTCTCTCTGAAAGGATCCCACATACCACATGCCTCCCAACTCTCTGGGACCCCAAGTTTGTAGAGGGTTAGGCTTGTCTTCTCCCACTGAGACTACACCAGATAGTTCTCTGCTATATTTGTGCCATGGGCCTCAGACCAGCTCCTGTATACTGCTTGGTTGGTGTCTCAGTGTCTAAGAGATCTTAGGGATCCTGCTTAGTTTAGACTTCTGGTTTTCCTATGGGTTCATTCTTCTCCTCCACTTCAAGCATTTCCCTATTCAGCCACCGGGGTCACTCACGTCAGTCCAGTGGTTGGGTATAATTATCTGCTTCTTTCTTGGTCAGCTTGTTGTTGGACCCCTCAGAGGACAGCCATGCTAGGCTCCTGAATGCAATCACACTATAACATCAATACTTGTATCAGGCCTTGGAGCCTCCCCTAGAGATGGATCCCAAGTTGGGACTGTCACTGGATTTTCTTTTCGTCAGTATTTTATCCACTTTTGTCCCTGCAGATCTTTTAGACAGAAACAATTTCTGGTGAGAGTTTTTGACTGTGGGATGTCAACACCATACCTCACTTGATGCCCTCTCTTTCTGCTGGAGGTGGATTCTACAAATTCCTCTCCGCGCTGTTACCACTTCATCTAAAGTCCATTCCTTTAAGTCCTGAGAATCTCTCACCTCCCAGGTCTCTGGTACTTTCTCACCTCCTACACCCTGAGGATGAATATATCCATTCATTCTGTTGGCCCTCAGGGTTTATCTCCTGTCTTGTCCACCTCCAGTTAATTTGATCATTTTCCCTCTTTATCTTCCCTTCCCTTCATCTCTCACTCAGGTCTCTCCCTCCCAAGTGGGATTGACTCATCTTCAGTTGGATCCTTCAGCTTGTTAACCTTCTTGAATTCTTTGGATTGAATCCCAGTTACTCTGTCCTTTTTATTTTTATTTTGACTAATATCAACTGATTATTGAGTACATGCCATACATGTATTTTTGGGTCTGAGTTACCTCACTTAGGATAATATTTTCTGGTTCCGTCCATTTGCCTGCAAAACTCATGATGCTTTGCTTCTCAATATCTGAAATAGTTCCATTGTGTAAATGAACCATAAATCTGTATCATGTCTTCTGTTGTAAGACCTCTGGATTGTTTCCAGCTTTTGGCCTTCATAGATAAGCCAGACTGATTTTCAGAGTGGTTGTACCAGTACAATCCCACCAGTAATGGAGGGGTGTTCCTCTTTCTCTACATGGTCGCCGGCATCTGCTCTCACCTGAGTTTTTGATCTTAGCCATTTTGACAGGTGTAAGGTGGAATCGTAGGCTCCCTATGATTTGCATATTTCTGATGGCTAGGGATGTCGAACATTTCTTCAGATGCTTCTTGCCATTCAAGATTCCTCAGTTGAGAATTCTCTGTTTGGCTTTGTAGCCCATTTTAAAAATTGGGTTATTTGGAGTTGTATTTATATTTTGGGTATTTGCCCTTTATCAGACAGAGTGTTAAAAAAGATTTTTTTTTCCAATCTGTACATTGCTGTTTTGTCCTGTGGATAGTGACCTTTGCCTTACAGAAGCTTTTCAGCTTCATGATGTACCATATCTAAATGTATTAACTAAATCCCAGTCTAGTGCATGTTTGACTATGCATTGTTTGTATTTTTATAGTTTTGAGATAAAGGCACTTTAGGGGATCTTATGAGGGGCATTACTGAAGATGTACAAGTTAATCTCTACTCATAAAACATGAATACATGTAGGGGAATTTTACAAACTAATATTGAATACTTTTAGCAGAACAATGTGGGGTTTTACCAGTGTAATTTAAACCATTTTTACCTGGAAAGTGTTTCTGCTTGTTCATATCCATTCATCTTCCTTGAATCTGTGCTTTCCCCTTACTTATTACTGTGGGATCTAATACCATCTTAATACATTCTTTGTAAGAAAACAGAGGCAGAGTTTAAAATCAGAGCTTTGCCTGGAGTATTAGAATCAAAGTCTGTATTGAAATAATCTCTGAGTATCCATTTTTACCAAAGGGATATAAATTCCCAGAATAAGCAATTTGTTTGGGTTTAACTGTATTTTCCTATCATATTGTCCTTTTAAATGCCTGTGAGTTCTCATCTGCATTAGTTATGTCCCCCTTCTACTCATCCATGTATGCTTTGTGTTTGAACTCTTACACTGTTTTCTTATAGCTGTTGGAAAAATTTGAATAGCAGGCCTTCTAAGTCTTTAAGTAAGACAGGTTGAAAATCCATGTCTTTAATTGGTAACCTTTTTGTTATGAAAAAAACATAATTTAAAAAAGACTTCTAAAATTGTAATTGTGGAATAGAATAAATAGGGGGGGGAAGGTTGGGACATATTATGAGTGCTATTTAGATAATAGGTATCATTAAATAATTTCTGTTCATAGCTTTATTATGCCTAAAGTGAGATTAAAAGCTTTGTTGTCTCTTATTCCCAAGGTTATATAATATTCCCCCATGTATCTTAACTGAGTAGTTAATGGTAACTTACGTCATTATTCTTATATTTCCATGACTGTCAGAATTGCATTAAGAGTATTTTTTTGATGTAAATCCATTTTGAAACTTCATGTATTGCAAAAATTATCCTGAGTAGTGTTATAGATGAGAGGAGAAAATGCTTTGTGTATTCCCATCTATTCCATTCTCATCAATATCTGGCTCAACAAACAGTAATGGTTCCTCTACTCTTAAAATAGTTTTGCTCTGGACATAAGTAGAGCAAACAAATAAACAAAATTTACTTAGCAGATGAAAGCACAAAACTACTTGGCCGGACTGAGCCAAGTGACAGTGCTTCCAGGTAGACTACTGTTCTACCTCTAGTACCTGAACTTACAAAGTTTTGTCTAACATTTACCTTCCTGTGGTTCAAAGTCAAGGAATCTTGGGAATGACATATCTTCTGAAACAGGCAGGGGCTCTTTTAAGACCTATGGCTCCAGTTGCATGTGTAGCAGAAGATAGCAGTGTCTGGCATCAATGTGAGAAGAGAGCTTTGGTCAAGTGAGGGCACTTTTCCCAATGTAAGGGAATGCCAAGGCTCTGAGGTGGAGAGGGTGATAGGAGCAAGTGCACCTTGTGGAGACAAGTGGAGGTGTGGGGGGATGTGAGTGGAGTGGCGGAAGGGGATAACATTTCAAATGTAAATACAAAGACTATCTAATTTTAAAAAGGTAAAAAAAAATACATTATCCAATCTAGTTTGTTACAAGTATTAAATAAATGTAGGGATATGTATAAGAAAATAGCTACATATAAAGTTATGGTTTTTAGAAGGGAAAAGGCCATGGTAGCTCATTTCAGAGCTCCTTCTTTTTAACTATCATCCACCTGCAAGGCTATATAGTTGCTTACCCCAGTGTTCCTGACTTCCCCATTTTAACCTTAGCATTTGAAAGCTATGGTGTGCTTACAAACAGTAATTTAGCATGGCAGTCCTCTGAGAGACCCAACAAGTAGCTGACTGAGACTGAAGCAGATACTTACACCCAACCATTGGACTGAACTTGAGGAGCTCTATAGTTAAAGTAGGGAAATGCTGGAAGAAGCTGAGGAGGTGGACAACCCTATAGGAAGACCAACAATCTCAACTAACCAGGAACCCTGAGATCTCCCAGACACTGAGTCCCCAAACAGGCAGCATTCACAAGCTGGTCTTAGGCCCAATACACATATATAGCAAAGAATGTCCTTGTCTGGCCTCAGTGAGAGAAGATGCACTTAACCTGTGAAACTCTTGAGGGCCCAGGGAGAGGGAAGGACTGTCAGGAGCAGGGAATGTTCTTGGAGACTTGGGGCAGGAGGAATGGGATGCGGAACTGAGGAACTCTGGGAGGGGAGACTGGAAGTGAGCAAATAGCTGTACTGTACAAATGAAAGTAATAATAATAATAATAATAATAATAATAATAATAATAATAATAATAATAATAATAATGTACTCTATCACTTCTGTCCTCTGATTTATCTTGCAGGTTTGCAATTTTTCTAAATTATTTCTTTAAAATCTCAAAAATATTAGTTAACCATTTGTCACTATTCTCCTCTACGATAAGAAATTAGCAGTTTTCATTGATTCATAAAGTTCTTCATCCTCAGTAGACTGCATTATGCTCATGATTTTATAGTCATCTTTTCAGCCATTTCTTGTTGTCTATGAAGATAAAACCAATTTGTATCCTGTATTGTATGTGAATTCTGTTCTAGTTTATAACTTTATATAGTATAAGAGAAATATGTTCATCTATGAACAATACATGCATTAAAAACCATGCATAATATATATATATATATATATATATATATATATATATATATATGATTTTGAACCAGTCTTAAATTGTCCTTGCTCATCTCCCTTTGGCTCAGGTTTTACAAGTATTTCAATATTACTAAAACTATTTTCTTTCTATTTCAGTTTTATTATATATTCATGTAATTCTGCACACTTATAGAGTTTTATGTTTTAAAAAATCTGAAAATCATATTACTTTATTTTCTGCAGTGTGCTTTTCAATGTAACATGAGGATTCTCTGTTCACCTCTGTAGACAATTTTTAAAATTAGGTTATTTGGACTTTTGGAATCTAACTTCTTGTGTTATTTATGTATTTTGGATATAAGACTTCTATCAGATATAGGGTTTTATGACTCTCTAGCTCCTTGAAAACCTGCAAGATATATATTAAAATTAGAACTGCAATGAATCTGTGTTAAGTGTCACAGTTAAACAAATACACAGTTCATATTTAGGTCAGTATTCATAGCAAATGTTAAAAGACTACAATTTTTAACTAGTACATATGGTCCAATAGATGTCCTTCAAATTGAAACTATGAAGCTGTTGGCTATCCTCTTTTTGCAACTTTAACACTTTTATTGAAAGATAGGGAAGGAAGATCCAAAAAGATAATTTTAGGAAGATGTGCACATACAGGTAGAAATCAATATGGGAACCGTGGGCTCACAGAATTCTCTGCCTCTTTCCGGTACATACTTCCTCACACAAGGACAGCTGCCAGCCCTGAAAAGGGCTCTTTTGCTAAGTTTGCACTTTTCTAGTTCTTAGAAGCTGTGTTCCCTGGAGTGGCACCTCACAGAAGCCAAACTCCTGTAATAGAATGTGCTGCATGACAGGTCAAGCAGATCCAGATTTTATGTATGTGCTACTGGAAGGCTCTTTGCCAGGTCAGTCTGCCAGCTCTTCTTAGCAACTGGAGCCCACTTTCTGAACTAAATACCACGTGGAAATGAGATGCAATGCCTTTATGGTCAGAAGGTGTCAAGGGACTTTTCATAGTACCTACACGTTCCTTTTAGCTCACTCATCTCTAATCTGGTCCAACTTCTTTGTATATCCTTTCTAGAATCTTAAAGGGACAAATAACATGTCAATTATCTTCAGTATAGAAACATGAGGAAATTAGGTTCTGCTCAAAATACAGCTATGCTAGATTTTCTGGGAGTAACTCAGAGAGCAAGTGCCTAGATATTCAAATAAATGTTTCCAACAAAGGAGATTCATTTTTAATTACATGCTATATGTATATACTAAATAATGGTTTGTACACATGGACACAGAGACCAGAGGATGGTGTCAGATCATCTGGAGCTAGAGTTATTGGTGCAGAGTCAGGTCTACCTGATTTTGGTACTAAAATTGAATATTTTGCAAGAGTAGTGTGTTTTCTTACCCTCTGAAACAACACTGGGCCCCAACAACTCACTGTTCTAAACTGAAAAAGAAGCATATGTGTACTACAGGGTCTGGGCGTAAGCAGTTGAACTCCTAGTTTGTAATGCACAAACTGAGTGGTTACCTGGATGACAGTAAACAGAGAAGACCATTTACCTGAACTTTCATTTCCTTCTTTATAAATGGAATTTTTATAGATGAGACATGATACCACCTTCATGTGTCTATTGGAAAGATTAAGTCAGCTTACTGCAGGGCATGTAGTAGTCAATAAAGGACAAAGGTGACTGTGATACCTGACTTTGAATGCTTGAAAAAGAACATTTCTTAGCAACAATATTCAATTCTGGGTACTTGAAATAAATCACAACTTGACATTTTTAAGCTAATACTTTTCCCCCAAGTAGCATATTACATGTTTTGATGTTATTGTCAGCATCTATAAGAGTCTCTATATGCTATGATTTATGTTCAAAATGATCCATAAGAGATGGTGAAAAGAAGAAAGATCTTTGTTCCTACTTAAATGTGGGATTTTAAAAAGAATATTAGCAAAAGCCGTTTTATATGAAGACAAAACATAAAACCAAAAAAATACTATTTGTCAGTGTGTCAAAATAAATGCTCAGAACATTTATTTACGAAGGAGAGGGAATGGCTGAGCCTATCTGTGAGTAGTCTGAATACAGACTAGCCTAGAATGTCATGAGGATCAACTTGGCGTTTACTGCAAACCCCCAGCAATTTCCTGGATTTTAGTTCGCATTCTCAATAGAAACACCAGCTTGTTTTTCATTTCTTTCCTCTACTCCAGCCCAAGGGAAGAAAACAATACAAGGGACTCAAATGTCAAAGCATCCTCTCTGTCCTTTACCTAATATAATCTAAATTTTTTAAATGCTTCTCTAATAGTAAATGTTATTTATTCAAACATGCACACTCCAGTAAAGTAAAGCATGTCTAAAATGGACTTGTAAAAAAGTAGGATAAGTAAGAATTTATCTTTTTATTATTCCTTGAAAATAATTTTCAAAGCAACACATTTGTAAATAAAATAATAGTTCTACAACCCTGCAAATAATTGGACTCAGGAGAACTACCCCGAGAGAGAATGTTAGCACCAGTTCAGCACTCCTGGCTTTCTTAGCTTATGATAAAACTGTAATCACTCTCCTTGCAAAATACAAAATGAGAAGATTATGTAACCAAAGGAGGAAGAATTCTTACTGTGCTGGTCTGTGTCTCCCAAAAGGTTATTTAAAAATTCTACACAAATCCATTTTAACTAACTAGCATTCCTCCCAGTTTACATGAGAAGCCATGCTGCGGTTGGGCATTAGGGGTTCTCAGTCATGACGCGTTCCTTCCATGATCACAAGACACAGATATGTCTTCCAAATCTCTAATCACTCAGCTTCAGAATATTTATTTTGTAACTTGCTTTCCCTTGGCCAAGGTGTCCTGCTTATTTCAGAGAACTCTTGCAGAGTTTATGAACTGGGGTTGGTGTGAAGATAGGTAATGAATGAGTCACAGGTCATTCATCTGTCCAGGTTACCTTTATCCTCAGATCTTTGCCTTGGATTATCCTTCCAGGACCTTAGAATTTACCTTTCCTTTTACACGTCTAAGGGTATTTGTTTCTCTTACCCTATGTTCCATTGAGTCTTTTGTTGACTTTTATCAGTTGGTGTATGCAGAAACCATGGATATATTTAGAATCAACTCATTTGAGTAGCAACTTGATCTTGATTTTCTCTAGACTCTACTGTCCGGAGAGCAAAATGTTACAAAGTAAAAGGGAAAAGAAGTCAGGTTAAACATGACAAGATGTTGCCAATGAGTCTTGTCACTGACAGCTAGGACTAGAGCCTCAAGACTCCTTATGTAATTGCCTACAGTTCTTGACTGTGTGGATGATTCTGCAGTATAATTTCTTGAGAATTTTATTAATAATACAAATTCTGGGCTTAGTGCCTAGAAAATATGATTCAGTGGACTGAGTGGGGGGGGGTCTGTGGTTCTGAAGAACTCCCCAGATGGTCTAATGTTGAGCCAAATATGATAACTACGGCCTGAAACCTAATTTTGATTAATTCAACACATATTGTTTAGAGTGTCTGCTGTGAGCTAGGGTCATCAGGGGCTTTTGAGCACAAAGCGTATGCAAAGGAAAGTGACTAGACAATGTGTGGAAAGAGCAGAGTTTATAAAACTCTTTATATTTCGAATTTTTCATTTATTTGTAATTCTCAATATGTGTTTGATAAGGGGTGGGATGAGTATATATATATATATATATAATCACACAGCATATATATATATATATATATATATATGTTGGATATACATGTTTAAAGATGGCCAGGAGACACATGGAATTAGGACTTTCTTCCACCTTTATGTGGATTCCAAGAAACAGACTTTGAATATTTTCAGGCTTTTACAGAAAGTGCTTCCGCAAGTATCAAGGGAACTGGCTTTCTGGACCCAAACAGGGATTCTTACTAGGTCATTTGTCAGTGTTCCACTGTTTTTCACTTGACACTGGGGCCTACAGAAGCTTCAAAATCCCAGTCTTTTGGATAAGACCTTGTCCTTCAGCTGGTTTTCTTAAGCTAATAGTTTAGTTTGTAAAAAGTTAAGCAGTTTCCAGTTTAGAGAAAATATGTGGCAAACTAACAGTGGTCTAAAACCATGCAGTATCCTATTTGATTTTTGTACTCGATAGGCAACCTGTCCATCTCTTCACGAGCTTACAGAATGATGCCTGCCTAGATTTTGAGCCTCACCCTCTCAGGTATTGGGAAGATTGGAACATGTATTTATGAAAAGTTGTATTTCCTTTTTGTATTGTGAATTCTGAAGGCACACTAAAAGGAACATATATTAAGATATAGCTAAGAATGTGCTAAGAATGGCATGGCATAAGACAGTCCAGTGAAGCAAAAATAACCAGTGACCCTGTCACTGAGCAAACTGAATAGCACTAAGTCCATTGCCAGAAGAAAAGCTGCTAAAAATGTATTTCTTTTTTTTAAGTCTTTTACACTAGTATGTAAACTTAATTTTATTTTTTTTGAACAACTTTATTTTAAAAAACAAAGATAAATGAACAAATTTTAAGTATTTTTTGCGTTAAAGTATATGAATACATTTTTGTCAGTTCTTGGCTCTTTTATTTTTTTTTCTCCAAAGGTTTGATAATGTGTATTACGGTCTTAATAGTTACAATGAGCATAAAGTACATGTAAAACAGGATGTAACCCAGAATTAGTCAAAGCTTTCTTGGTGTGTAAAGATTGAGCATAATGTTTTTTTTTTTTTCTTTTCTTTCTTTTCTTTTTTTTTTTCTTGAACATCACACAGTCTGTGACTTGTTTCTGGGGTGATTTGCAAACAAAGTAACTTTTGGCAAGGTGATATCCTGAGAAGAGGCTCCTTGTAGTCTGAGGCTGTCTACTAGGAAAACCACTAAGGGGGCTATAGCCTCTGGTCTTTGGTCAAGTTATGATTTTGGTTCTTAAATGTGCATGATTGTGGGTGAATTATAACCATCTGTTTGAATAAAGCATGTGTACATTTAGTGTAACAGACATACTGCCCTTGAGAAGTGGAGAAGCTTTATTTTCCCCTCTGTTTCTCTCAAAGGAGGTTTTAAGAAATGTTGGATTGTTACTGTGCTTTGCAATATTGCTTTTCTTTTTTTTCCCAGTAGCAGCAATGTAAGTGGTCACTTACACTTTCATTGTCTTAGATGGAGTGTGCTTTGTAGCTAGAAGTTTCAAAATGGCCTTCTGAAGTGGTAGATATCCTTTGGTTGACTGAAAAGTTTCAAGTTGGGGGTTTTAAATAGTTACTAACTAGCAGTTAAAAACTTCTAATTCTCAAAGAAAACTCAATTAGGTTCTTCTAATTGGACCAAAATCTCCAATAGGCCTTAGCTCCTGTGTGTGTGTGTGTGTGTGTGTGTGTGTGAGAGAGAGAGAGAGAGAGAGAGAGAGAGAGAGAGAGAGAGAGAGAGAGAGAGAGAGAGAGAGAGAGGAGAGAGAGAGAGAGAGAGAGAGAGAGAGAGAGAGAGAGAGAGAGAGAGAGAGAGAGAGAGAGAGAGATTGTGTGCATGTGTATGTGCATTCTTGCATGTGAACTTTAGATTTCATGCTCCTTCTGGCCTGGCATACTCTACTGAATGATATTTTATTTATGTAAAGCAAGTGGAGGCTGAAATTCTGCCTCTCTCCCTATTCTGCTGGAATTGAGGCCTTGGTATCAATTCAGTCTGAGATCACAGTTTGCCCCAATTTAGATTTACACTTTGATGTTGATAGAGTGAATGTTTTACACACCTAGATACGGCCCCTAATAGGTGTGGATGCTAAGCAAAGAACTATTCATAGTCATGATTAGCATTTTCCAAAGGTGTCAAAATCATTCCATTCACTGAGATAAAGCAACTTGGATTAAAAAAAAAATAGTGCAGCTAAGCTGCACAGGTGTTGTGGTGTTGTTTTGCTCCTGTCTCCTTTTATAATGCAAGTAGTACAGAGCCCTTAGTTATTTCCTTTAAAGTGAGTTAAAGAGGCCTACTTGAATATATTCCTCATTTAAGGCTTTATCTCTAGCCAAGGCACCATTTACCTTGAGTTTTTTTTTTTTTTTTTTTTTTTTTTTTTTTAAATACCAGGGGGTTAGTATCACATTTAATCCCAACCTTAATTCTTACAAAAAACTAGTTTCATAATACTTACCATTGACATTTTATAGTTGTTACATTTGAGGAAAAGGGCATTAAATCTTTTTAAACCTTTTACACACACACACTCACACACATATATATAATGGTATATATGTATTTCTATGTGTATATGTATATGCACAACACATTTAATCATATGTCATTTTGTATCAGACAGTTTGAAAATTATTTGTGACGAATACATATAGTAAGTAATACTAAATGTTTTAGGAATCATACATGTATACAAAGTATTAGTAACTAGTATTAAATTCAGTATACCTTTACGGCTGATATTCTACTTTTATCTTTTTGTCCAAAAACTAAGCTAAAGAATAACCCAAAGCTACTGAAATCTATAGTTTGATAAACACTAACTTGAAACCTCCTTGTAAAGGAAACCTTTCTCTGTGGGGAATATGAGACCAAAGCAGAGGAACACCTATTATGATGAATGCCTTCTAGAAGGGGTTTGCTTCTCAGAATTCTTTAAGCCACACATTTGTTTACATTATTATTTACCTAAAAAGGAAAAAGAACTCTGCTTTTTAAAATAATTATACAATATTTTATACCATTTATTTTATTATAAAATTCATTATTTAACTAACCAATGGGCAGCTATGATTAGTCCATTTTTATAGATATAAATTAATTCCTAAAACTAAAACTTATAACATAATGGCTGACTGTGCTGTATTCAAGATATACTGCGTCAATGTTTACAGAACACTTGAACTGAACTCATTTAATACTTTGCATTTACCATTGTCATCTATTCTGAACCCACTGTCTCTGCTCTGTCCTTTGCATAACTGAGGCTGAGCAGTTCTCTCGAGTGTTTTATTGGATTACTAGTGTTGCTAAATGTGTGTGAGTGCTTGAAGAGCATTAAGTCTGAGCTGTCCACCTGAGTAGTACAGGCTGGAGAGGTGGAGAGGGGGACAATGGAAAGTGTAGCTATTGGTGTTTAGAACTCTTCCATAAAAATCACACCACAGCTTCTAAATTTAACCATGAACATAAAATACTGCCACAGGATACAGTGCGTACTGAGTGCCTACCCTGGCCAGGTATCTAACGTTTCTGTGACACATCACTTCAATACTCCTTGGAAATATAGAAGTAGCCAGAGACTAGGCTGGCAGTTCTCTCAAGTGACAGAAACCAGGACATCTGGAAATGCCTCTACTTATAAGTATGTTTCTTCTCTTAACCACTGAATAGTAATAATTTTTTTTTACTTTACATTTTAGGACCAGTGTGTGTGTGTGCGTATGTGTGTGTGGTTTGTGTGTGTGTGTGTGTGTGTGTGTGTGTGTGTGTGTGTGTGTGTGTGTGTGTGTGTTGTGCTAGGACTGGAACAAATGGCATTCTGTATGCAAGTACTCTACTCCTGGGGAAACATCCTGACTATTGACCATTTTCCTCAGGTCCCAACGTTAGCCGGGTGATTCTACCTCCTTGGATGGTCCTCATCACTTCCTTACATAACTCTGTCACCTTTGTTTCAGTGACATAATCTGCAAATGATAGAAACTGCGCCACCCACAATGTTCCTCATATATTCTATTCATCTGCCCATGTCTGTGGGACCTGGTGCCAGGAATCCCTTACAGCTCTCTGGCTGGGCAAAAGACATCCTCTGTCATCTCTGCTGCTGGGTCTGGCTGGTATCCTTGAGCTCAGGTGAACAGAGAGATAACTCATCTTGGCTGCAGCCATGAAGCGCCAGGCCAGGCTGAACCAAGCCAGTGAAAAATGCAAGAAGCTTCAGGAAAGAAAAATCTCTTCCCAATTTGAGGTGTTATCAGCTCTTTAGAATAAAGAAACTCAGGTGGAGGAAGGATTTCTGCACACATCTCTCTTTTACTTTTACCTCAGCTCCCATATAAATACAGTTTTAAAGTGGTTCAGAGTCTGACAACCACACTTTATATTGGTTTGGCCTGAGGGCTTGAGACCTTGTCTACATATTTATATATTTGGGGGTGCAGTGCTACGTCTGCCTAGAGCTTATGTGAACTTTAGGGGAGGGTCACATCCTCCTGCAGTGTCTTGGGGCATGACCAGTGCCCTGAGGGGCCATGTACAGTGTCAAAATTCTTTATTCTCAAGAGTTTGGGAAGTTTTCCTTCTATCTCCTTTAACCATTCTTGGGCCTTTGTCCACCTCAATCAAGAATCAGGATTCCTAGCATGGCCTACTTGTCCCACGTATGTTTTACTCTAGAATTTGCTATGCTTCATACTTACAATATGTTTTGGTCCTTCCATCAACTGTTTTTTTTTTGTGTGTGTTTTTTTTGTTGTTTGTTTGTTTGTTTTGTTTCATTTTGTTTTTCTGTGAATTACCTGTTGTATCAGTTTGTCACTATCTTAAGTCTGTGTTCTTCTTTCTTGTCTCTTACAGCCCTCATTTAAGCGGGGTATCAGAAGCCACTGATCACAGCACATCTGTGTTCTCCCTTCATTTCATAAACATTTTGTGGTATATGCTATCATGTTTTCCCATCTGTGCATAAGTTCTCCATAATAACAACTCTGAGAAATTATATTAAGCAATAAATGCTTAGGCTGATAGCTTTGACTCTGTTTGCCAACTAGCTCATATCTTAATTACCTGACTATATTATTCTAAGCCATGCCACTTGGCTGGTTACCTGATTCTCAGTTTTATATGACTCGTCTTCTTTGTCTGTAGCAAATCGCTTTTACCCTGACTCTGTTCTCAGAACTCCTCTCATTGTATAGGAACTTCCACCTTCCTATTTCTGGCCTAAGCCAATAGAACAACAGTATTTTATTGACAGATGATGCTTCTGTTTAGAAGAATTTCTTCTCTGGAACTGTACACTAGAGAAACACAAGCCGTGGACTATAAAGTGAGAGAAGTTTGGTTTGCTATACCCATTTTAGTTTTTCCTGTGATGTCCCTTTTGCTATCTCTTTCTTGGTCCCAGATGAAACAATTGCAGCCTCTGTCAATATACTTCTGGTAATGTTTATCTTATAGACATAGTTACAATAAAAATATCAAAATGGTTATTTTCCAAAGCATACTGTTTTCCCTGGGGAAATTTTTCTTCACTAAGATTTATGTATCATTCCAGGAATATCTTGTATATATTTAAATGTATACATTTTTATTCCCATACATAATGATAATATATTTAACACATGTAGTATTCTGTCTTATATTTGTGACTTGGTATTTCTTTGAGAAGTTTTGATTGAATCTGAAATGTGGTTGTAGCATGGTTTTAAACTCATCGCTAGCAGAGAGATGATAGGTTGTTTTTCAGTGCTTAAAATTGTTGCCAAGTCATTTACATAAGAATTCTAACTCTCTGAAACAGTACTAAAACCTAATGAAATGATGAGAATATTACTGGTTCCATTAACATAGTAAACAAGTATACGGAAGAATCAGATTATACTCGAGTATTGTACAATGATCTTGCTGTTTGAGCTCTTATTTGACACCTATGTCAAAAAAATTGTTATAATTTCAGAGCATCTTTGATTTCTGTCTCACTTGGACAAGTCAGTTGACCCAACCACTTTCCCATTTCTTGTTCTGGGAAATGAAGATAACAAGTGAATAATCCCTGCAGGCTGTCATGAGGATGAAGTGGATTAGTCCAATGAAAGCAATTAGAACTATGCCTGGCAAGAAAAACCTCTACAGAAGCTAATGGTTATTACATTACTTCTCAATTCCTTCCTGGCACCGTGAAAATTGCCTTTGTAGAAAACCATTTCTATTATATAACTTTATCAAGATGTTTTTTGATAAAGTACTAAGTAAGGACTAGGCCTCAGAAAGTATTGTGCAGCTGTAGGAAAGGTATATTATTTCTTGTCACCACCAGTCTGGAGTACATCTTTGTTAAATAAGAGAGAAGGAAACAAAAAGTCGTGAACCACTCTGAGATTAACTTGATTTGGGCAACTGGGAATCAGACACAAGCACAGACTAATGGGGATTGGGTGAGTAGTGCAATGTAATGGAGATTTATGTACAGTGGAGGGAAGAGGCACATTAGCTAGCCTACATAGGGGTCTCTGTAAAGGATGTAGTTTATAATTATCTGGGAGGAGAAATCTGTGCTTGGTACAATCTGGACAAACCCTCAACATCTGCACTTGAGTAGGAGAAGGCCTTGCCATTCCTGCTGGTCTGAAGTTTTGGAAGTCTCCTTCTGGCCATGTTCACATGACTAAGACATTCACTCAGGATCAGGACCTCGTCAGGTCTTCACAGGCAACAATTATAACTATGGAAGTTTGCAGGTATATCCCACTAGTGTTTATTTGGAAAATGAATATAAAGAACATGTTATGAAATGTATCCTATTATTTTTCTTCTATGATTAAAGTTAGTAGTCCTCAAACATCTACTTGTGCCAGTCTTCTTTGCAAGAAAAATGGGTCCTTATCTAAAAATTCTCAAGAGTCTCTTAAGTTTGGCTCTCTCAGAGACAGGTTTCTGTTCTTGTCTTTGGAAAATGTTCGCTTTGAAACTTTTAACTATTTACTAAAACTTAAATTTGCTGAAAAATTAAATCTTTTCCTGAAACATGTAGTTAGGGTCACAGTAACATGTCAAATATAAGTTATGCCTGTGGTCTGGTCAACATGCCCTGGAAATGGCCACGTGAGCTGATGCAAAGCAGGGTCGTTGAAGAAAAACTCATTGGACACAGGAGGCACTGTCTTTCCAGATGTGTCTTCTTCAACCTGCACTTGAATGAAACTAGTGGAACCCATTGAAAAAAGTAGTTTGTAATTTTCTTCCTGACGTTGTATCATTGACATCGATTTTGCCAGGGCGGAGGATGCTAAATTGGGAAACAAGTGGAAGAGACTCTGAAATAAATGCAAGACAACTCAGAGTTTCCAGACAATATGGTTTATGCTTATAATTTATAAACTCACCAGAGTGTATGCAGAGTGACATATGCTTCTTTGTGCTAACATATATATATATATATATATATACACACATGTATGTATGTATATATATATATATATATATATATATATATATATATATATGATGAAAAGGAAAAATTATAGGGATGCCAGCTATGCCATGCCTCACTAAATATTTTAACCTGGTTATAATAACTTTACTAGGGCTAGGCATCTCAGAAATATTTCTATTTTTAACTAAATTTTTTATTGAATAAATGGCTTAATTCAGAATTACTCCAATTTTATATGCTTTACACCAATGTCTGTTTTTTTCTTAGTTCATATTAATTTTTAAATAAAAAAGTAAATAAAATTTTGACTATGCAGAAATGTACCAAAAATCATAAGTACATGCATATATGTGAATGCAATAAATTATTTCAGTTTAAAGAAATTGGGAGCTTCAAGTCTGGAGGGTTAGAGTGGGGAGGCCTGGTATAGTGGGGAGGTGGGGGAGGAGGAATGGGATGGGAAACTGTCAGAGGTAGATTGGGAGGGGAATAATGAATAGAATGTGAAAAATGATTAAAGGTAATTAATAAATAAGGAATCCAAAAAGAAAATTAAATACTGCTATTAGTTCCAACAACAACAAAAGAATTTTGAAAACAGCAGGGTTTCATTTGTTTGAATACAATGGTTCTCACCCTGTGGGTTGCAGCCCCTTTGCTCAGGTCAAATACTCTATCATGGAGGTTACATATCAGATATCCTGCATATCATATATTTACTTCGTGATTATTCATAGCCAAATTTCAGCTATGAATGTGCAAAGGAAGTAATTTTATGGTGGGGAGTTATCACAACATGTATGTACGTATATTTGGCTGATGCAGAAATGGGAATACTTTCAAAATAACCACCATCAGTGTCGAAATTGATAAATGTCAAGGAGGACACCTGCCTTGACAAAGATGTCCTCCACAGCATGAGATGACTTCCATTGGCATTTGCCTTAATTATGATCTGTGTTGCTGTAAATACAGAACTACTGGTATCAAATGTCACATCAAAATGAGTACATTTTGGTTTTCTAATTGTAGGATCATAAGGGAAGCTGAGAGGGGCCTTGGTCTTGTAGTCCAAGGCCTTTTTACATGACACCACACCAAGCAGCTTGGTTCCAGCAGGAGGGAGTCGGAGTTAGTGTGTAGAGGGGCCAAACTGTATTTCTAGAAATGTCATATCATAAATGTATGAATGGAGTTATGACGATGATTAAAATGATAATGATGATAATGAATGAATGCAAATAAGATGGGGATGGTTTGTTTTTAATCTGGCTGGACTTTTATTGTTGTTGTTATTATTTATTTCATCAGAAAAGTAAAGCAATTTGTAGTTGATCCCATGATTTTATGGTAAAGTTCCAAGAGAAGGAACTGATCTACACTCCAAGGCATTCACACAAAAACTGGTTCTAATGGGAATTGTTCGTTAAACATCAATGGCTGTACTAAATGTCTCAAACTTTCAAAAAGGTGTGTGTGTGTGTGTGTGTGTGTGTGTGTGTGTGTGTGTGTGTGTGTGTGTGTATGCATGTGGATAATGTACAGTGCGTGTTGTGTGTAAAATGAGAGGAAGGCAGAGGGAAGGAGAGAGAGAGAAGTTTGGAGCAGCATATTGATGGTGTTAGGGTCAGAAAATTTTAAGGTAGCTATTTGTGAGTGTTAGTTAGTGTGATGGTGACATTTGATTTGTTGGTGATGTTACATAATTCCTTTACACAGAATTTCTGTTGATTTTTTCCACTTGAAGATGTGAAGTATCTGTTACTCTGGTAGTAAAGAAGTCCCTCTCTGATGTTCTCATCTCCAAAGAGGCTGAACTCTGAGCATTTTCCCAGACGGCATTAAAAATTGTTTGTATACATTTGAAATAATTTATATCAATATTTCATGATTAAGGCATAGTAGCAATTTTGTAAAGTGGATGACAAAGCCACAAAATGTCTTTTTCTCCTTTTAGCTCAACCAGGAACAACTATTTTGAGCATTTTTGCTTTGAGTCCAAGGTCTAGCATTTTTTAGTTCAGCTGACATTAACAATTAGTTTGTCAATATGCATTAAATCTGGATGCTATTTAAAGACTGCCACAGAGTATGTGTTGTAAATATATCCCCCAATGCAAATGTCTGTTACCAAAATTCAAAGGGATATCTGGTTTTGTTCTGTTTTGTCTTTTCCTTTGTTTCAAAAGATTCCTGTGAAAAGTAGACTATTTTTATTGTAGCAGATGATATTTTTTGGTCCTTGTCTTGTCTCAGTAACTTCTTTTGTATTTATTTTAGATTAGTGATTTTAGAACTGGGATGAGCTTTTTTATGACAATACATGGCAATTTGCAAAGTTGAATTGATTCTTATTAATTGCCTTCATTATTTATAAAGTCAGTGGCAAACTTTAATAGTGATGATTAGTGATAAGTAACTACATTAACAATAATCTTCCAGAATTAGATGAAAATAGAATATATGTATTAACCCATCTTTTATATTTTAGTCTTATAGTTTGCAAAATATAGTTGAAATTTCTATGAATTTTTGAATAACACTAAAATTGCCATATTGACGAAAAAAGGTGTTTTTAACCTTCAAAGGTAATACAACTCATAATATTTATGACTTGAATGTTTGTTGAAAATTTAATTATACCATACTTTGTTAGAATTTCACTGACTTTTCAAAGGTGTTTATTTTATTAGTAATTGTTTTGAGAACCTCATGTTTTAAGAACTGTATCTACATCGTTATGATTTTTTTGTTTTATGAATTATTTTATTTATTTATATTTCAAATGCCATCCCTTTGCCTGGTCTTCCTTCTGAAATCGTGCCTCCCATCCCCCTTCCCATTTGCTTCAAGAAGGGTGCTCTCCCACCTACTCACCCATTCCTGCCTTACCCCTGTAGCATTGCTCTACACTTGAGAAACAACCAAAAAGCCTTCCCTCTTATTGATGTTAGATAAAGCAGTCTCTGCTACATACATAGTGGGAGTCATGGACCAACTCATATATACTCTTTGGTTTGTGGTTTAGTCCCTGGAAGCTTTGAGGGGTCCAGTTAGTTGATACTGTTGTTTTTTTTTCCCTATGGGGTTGCAACCCCCTTCAGCTCCTTCAATTCTTCCCCTAACTCTTCTACTGGGGTCCTGGGGCTCAGTCCAATGGTTGGCTGTGAGCATCTGCATCCATTTTAGTCAGGTGGTGTCAGAACCTTCCAGAGGACAGCTATATCAGGCTCCTGTCTGTGTATACTTCTTGACTTCAGCAACAGTGTAGGGGTTTTGGCTGCTGGGTAGGATGGGTCACAAGTTGAGAGGTCTCTGGATAGCCTTTTTTCAGTCTCTGCTCCATTTTTTCCCCTGTGTTTCCTTTAGACAGGGCCAATTCTAGGTTAAATATTTTTAGATGGGTGGTCCCTTCAACCAACTAGCAGCCATGCCTACCAACTGTAGGGGTTCTCATTAGGTTCTATCCCTGCATTGTTGGTTATTTTGGCTAATGTTATCCCTGTTGTTTCCTGGGAGCCTCTTGCTTCCCTGGTGTCTGGGACTTTCTAGTAGTTCCCCTGATTCACCATCCCCCACTGCTACATATTTTTATTCATTCTCCTATACCTCTAGACTTCCCTTTTGTCTCTTCCCATACCTGCTCCTGCCCTTCTTTCCCCCTTCTTCCCTCTCCCTTCCAGAACCCTCCCTTTCACTAACTCCCCTGATTATTTTGTTCCCCCTTCTAGGTAGGATTGAAGCACCCATTCTTTTTTCTTTCTCCTTATCAAGCTTCATATGGTCTGTGCATTGTATTGTGGATATTCTGAGCTCTTGAGCTCTCTCCAATTCTCCTGTAAACCTGCCAAATTCTGAAACTGTTGTCTCATCACCATTACTGTATATATGTATTTATAAACCACTCAGGTATAAATAAAGCACTAAAGCCATTTGCTTTGCTCATATGCACACATGCCCAAGCTCTTGGGATTGGACTACATGTGTATGATTTTGTTCTAGGAGGAGACCAATTATCCCTTTCATAGTGGTTATTGACAATTTGTATTTTCTCATCTAGGTATGTGACTATGGAATATCAACTGTCTACAGATGATGTAATCTATATGAAATTTAAAATTGGTAGATTTTTTTCTAACCTGGCTAGCTCCCCCAGTAATTGAGTTAGAGATTTATTGATTTATTCAACAAGCTTTAAGCACAATAAATGAACAGATATTTCTAACTCTCTGTGCTGTCTTAGTTATTTTGCAGTCATATACCCCAAGATATTTACATTTCGTCTCTCCTTGGCTTCCTCTGCTAAGCCTGTCTGTCCTCATAGAGAACACCTTGACAATTCCTCATGCCTAGTCTCATAGTGACCACCTTCTTCTTTCTCCATCTCATGACCTTTTTATCCTGGACCCTCACCTTCCTCATGGAGAACCCCCTCTCCCAGCTGGGACAAAAGGTCCATCTGCTCTTCACTCCTCTCTGCCCACTCATTGGCTATTGAGTCTTTTATTAACCAATCAGAGATATTTAGGGAAAATTCATTATAACACATTGATACAAGAAATTCTTCAATATTCATGACAATGCCTTTGTCTAAAATGTAACTAGATCTTGGGACACAGTAATTAGTGTCTGAATATACTATGCACAAGAAAACCTCTGATAGACATTTCTGATTGTAGTCAGGCAATCTTATTTTAGACATTTCATGAGTGTACCTTTCTTTTCATATATTGAAGACACTATCTAGGAGTACCAGCCCTGATTTTATGACTCTTTCAATCTGTTTATACCACCTGCTTCTGTAATTTTTCCCTAAGCCTGTGTCTAGGGGTTGTGCTGAATATCTATGAACAGGGGTTGGGTACCTCATATTAACTACTGAATTCTAAACAGCTTTGAATCTCTGTAATAATCTTCATCTTTTTGCAAAGCAGCTTTTTGTTTCAGGATCAGAGATACTTATTTGTGGGTATAATGACAAGTTAGAAATTATTCTAGTTTAGGAAAATGGCTTTGGAAGGTTCTATTTGTTGGGTCTGTTGCATCTCCTGCAATGGGTAGGTGAGTAGGTTTGCAGTGCTGGTAGTGCATTCTCTCATACTGAGTGAAATTAAAGTACACAGCAGTTGTTACAGCCAGGATACAGTGTTACTATTGCACAATTATTGGTATCTGCCCAGGCTAGTCCTTGTTATGATTCATGAGCTTTACACTTGGGTAGGTGTCTTAGTTAAGTTTCTCTTGCTGTGGCCAAGGCAACTTCTGAAAGAAAACATTTAATTTGGCTATGATTTCAGAGGGTTAGAGTCCATGATTGTAGACACCTGGGAAACAGATGGGAGCAGCAGCTGAGAGCTCACATCCATCAATCATGAGGCAGAAAAGCATAAAGCCTGCCCCACATGTCATGCCTCTTACAAAGTCAAACTTCCCAATCTTTCCCAAACTTGTCCACCAGCTGCAGACAAGGAGGTCAAAGATTTAAGTTCATGGCGTATATTTTTTATGAAAACCAACACAGTAGAAGTATAGGTTGCTTGTCTCCCTTGGAAAGTTGGATAGATACTTCCTATATATAAGGCAATCCTCCGGGAGATGTCCAGGTCAGTTTTAAGTTGTTTTCCTGAGGTCCTGCTTCCTAAGCATGTGGTATCTGAAGCAATGGTATCTTAACTTCATTCCAACAATGTAAAGTATTTTCCTATAGCTATTTCTATATTTTTTCTGTCATTCTTTAGACTTCTTCTATCCCTCTTCCTTAATGTTTCCTTTTCTTCTCTCTTGGAAGATAAAGTCCCACCTATAGTTTTTACTGTTTCTCATATAGTAGCACTTATGTCCTGCTATTTCATGTTCTACAGCGCCATCCTGTCAGAGTACCCGGTGACTTTCTTAGTTTCTGTGATTACCTGAGGGTATATACTTACACCTAAAGACAGAAGCTAGGACCATCAAATAGAAGAGTATATGTAATATTTGTCTATCTTGGTCTAGCTTATCTCACTGTGTATAATGTATTCTAATTCCACCCATTTAGCTACACATTTCTTAATTTTATTTTTCTACAGTTGATTAGAATTCCACTGTGTATTTCTACAACACTGGGTGAAGGATATTTAGATTAGTTTTATTTTCTTGTATTGTTAATCGAGATAATGAACATGGCTGAGAATGTATCAGTGGAGTACGGTGTTTAGTGCTTAAGGTTTACAACAATGAGTAGTAAGTATATCTGTGTCATATGGTAGGTTTAATTTTAGTCTTATGAGCATTCTCTGCAGTGATATGAAGAAACTCTACCTTTAAGAAGTCAAAAGTGCCAAGTTCCTAACTTTCTTAGGAGCCATTCTCATGTGAACACAGTGAGAACACATATACAAGAAGCCTCACTTCTTGGTCCTTTAGTAGGTGAAAGTATAGATTTTTTGGGGGGTAGGAGGTTTCTCAGACACATAAACTGCAGTTGCTCATAGTGTAGTAGGAGGCTTCCTACTCCTTCAGATTCTCTTCATTATCCCTGAATGGCTTTATCTCTTATCTTTCTAGTAAAGAATTTCCTCTTAAATTCATTGTCTAATGTTTACATCAGGAGAAACCTCAAAGACACCTGTGGTTAACTAAACTGGGTTGGTAGTGATAAGGAGTCAAGGCCACATGATTGTCTACTTTTCCCAACTCGTCCTGAGAGGAGTTGATTTCAGTTGTATTTCTATTCGACAAGATTCCCAGATATATACAAGATGAGTCTCCACAATTCCTGAAATCTGGTTAAAATGACATCTATTACTTCTTACCCTAAAACACTTATTATAGAAGGACACATTAGTGGAAATATAGAAATGGCTGGTTTAGTGCTCTAAGTACAAACTGAAAGTCTAGACACTTATAGTTTGGAACACAGTCTCTAGTTATGTGTAGTATATTTCAGGAACTAATTGATGAGGGCCATTGTACAGCGGAACCTTGTGCAAAGGGATACACATACATAAACTTAATGGAGGCCCTTCTAACTTGTTTCTGACTACAAAGAAAAAAACCTGCTTTAAAAGAGATATTGAAAATACTGTGTATTTTTTGTATGCCTGGCCATGGATTCAGATATTTGGATAATCTTTGCTTTAATATATTTGCTTTTTAATACTCCTTTAGTTTTACTAAAATGTTACCAGTAGATAAATTGAGAGAAATTTGAATTCAGGTTAATATTTTAGTTGTTGCAATTATCTAGCAAATTTTTAAAGTTTAATGTGTTAATAGTTAATATTTTAGCACTCCTGAATTTTTTAAATTATATAAGCTGCTTGCATCTTCCCATCAGTTGCATTCAGTTTTTAGTATCTGCATTTCAAGAATTTTCTCTTTTCAACACTAAAACAAGATTTGCTTTATCTATGGATGGGGATTTCTATAAATGATACAAAGTTTAAAGGAAAGAAGAAAATCTTTCTTGAAAAGAACTGTTTTTTTAAAGTCTAAGTTCTTTTTACATATATTTTGCAGATTAAAGGATTTACCTGAAGACAAAGCATTCTAATCACCAGAGACTAGACAAGAGTTACTCTTGCTTTCACCAATTAAAGATGATGTTGTCATGGAAACAGTTGATCCTGCTTTCATTCATTGGCTGCCTGGCAGGTAACAATATGCTATATTTTGTATGAACCATTCTTGAGTCCTGTGCTTAAATACTTTTTAGGACAGAGCTTTATGTAGCCCAGATGGAATGAAGTATCACTATTTTGATCCTGATCATTCTGCCTTTTTTCCCCAAAAAACTTGGATTACAGGCAGGCATGTCTATGCCTGATTATTCTCAAATCCTTTTTAAAGGTTAAGGTAAAATTATATCAGGGTCAAAGACAAACCACTGTTTTTCTCAGAAAAAAGATTCCCATTCTTAATTCTCATAATGGGATTCTCATGGATCTTCTGTCTGATTTTTACAACTCAATGTATTCTCATAGAAACTGTATGAACAACTGATATTAAACTGATATTGCTGAGTTTAATAAGTGTTCCTGTGTGGCAATTTAATTTGAGAAACTCACACTTTAATTTATTTTGTATTTATATATTCATTAGCATATATCATAGGTTTATTAGTTCAAGAGAAGGGTTACAAGGAGGCAAAGGAAGGAGATAAAATTATGAAATTATATATATATATTTTTTAATAATGAAAGTAAATTATAAATATATAATAAAATCATAATTACAATTGAAATATATTTATATCATTCTTCTCCTTATTCCTTTTCTAAGTTCTTCATGTTTTCAAACATATCTCTTCTTAAATGTATAACTTTACTTTCTTAAAATATCATATATACTATATATATATATAGAGAGAGAGAGAGAGAGAGTATCTAATGTATACTAATGTACTCACTATATTCTAAGTCCATTTAGTGCTATTTCTTATACATATGTGATTTGAGGTCTGACCACTGAATATTAGATAAGTCATGCCTTAGCTCTGAGCAGAGCTACCTCTCCTGCTCTCAGTCTACAATGGCTACCTCCAGTTAGATATGCAGTGATGGAGTCATCTAAGAAGAAATAAACTGTTTAAAATTTTCTTTGAAATTCTTCTTATAATGTAAACCTGGAACATTGGTTACAGTTTTGACTTTTTTGAAAAAAGAGTAGACAAAATAAAAATATTTATTATTTATACTCTAAAAATATAGCTTTGATTCTTTTAATATTCAGTTGTGATCATTTTACTGGCACATTTTTGGGAAATGTATATGAAAATAATTTTTAAATGAACTATAATATATAATTGAACATGTAGAATTAGGGTTTTCTTTCTGCCTTGATTAGAAGGATGACACATACATTAATATGATGATGTCATAATGTGTCAATATGACAATTGTAACATTGACCATGTTTGCTTTGTCTATGTGCGTGTTTGTAGTATTCTTACCGCCTTTAATTCTTTAGTCATTTCCACTCTCTGACCCAACTGAAAGTAGACTATTATAAAAATCACTTTGCATCCTAAAAAGTAATCAGCACTCATATTCTATAGCTTAAGATATCCTTTTCTTTATAAACACTGGGTTTTACAAAAGTATAGCATATTTGTGTTTCTAATCAATGAGGAAGGTTGGATTGTTCAGAATAAAATACAGGATTACCTACATCTATATAAGTGTAGATGTGTGGGCTCTAGTATTAAGATTAAACAATTTTTACATATTTAAATAATAAACTATAAGAATTCATGGCTAATATTAGATTAGATGTCTAAACTTTATAAATGAATTATTTCTACCACTGCAGTTTTTATTAATCTTCTTAATTCTATTCCTAAAATAGATTCTAGTACTGAAGGAAAAGGTGGTAATTATATTCAAATTTCAGACTTGTTAAATGGACTTTGGGAAAAGATCAATACTGTCATGGAAAGTAAAATATTTCTCTGTCTTTAATTATTTTACATAGTTTTTCATTTTCTTCTTGTTTCTAAAAAGATCAAAATGCCAGCCCAGGTCAGCAGGCATATCATTCAGGGTGGTAACTTTTGTAGAAGCCAACATGAAACTCTGAAGTGGTTAGGAAAAGATATCCTGAGAAAATAACATTGCTGTGTAGTTAAGGAAATGACACTGTTTTTTCACAAATTTAAAATGTTATTCTAGTGCACTGGGAAAAGCATTGTGCATGTGTCTGCATTTTCATTTCTGCATCTCTTACACATGTACAGCATTTTACGGAAAAGGCAGTGTACATTATACCTAAATGTGAAAGTATCTGTAAGAAAGTTAAATCTCAACTTGAATTTATAGGAATGCTATTTAACAGCAGTAAAACATTCAAGGAAGAACTGAATTATACTTTTTCTAACATATTCTGTGTAATACATTGGTTAGCGAATTGTTAGTCTTCCTAATTATACTACAGAGAATGATTTGTCAGATTCTTATGGATTCCCCAAAATATTGAATGTAGATTATTACTTATGTATTGACTATCAATGTTCTTTATTAAAATCAGGCGGATGGTTTTTGAGTATGATAATCAGTAAATATTTGGTTCTTTAGATGCTTTGAAATAGGTTTATAATTGAGGGAGAGTGATAATTTGAATGGGAAAGGGCCTCATAGACTCAGGTGTTTAAAGGCAAGACCAATGAGGACTGGCATTATTATAAGGTGTGGCTTTTTGGGGGTAGGCGTGACATTGTAGAAAAAAGTGTGTCACTGTGGAGGCAGGCTCTTTTCATGCTAGTCCTAGTGTGGAAGACTTCCTGCTGCCTGCTGATCTGGATGCTGAACTGTCAGTTCCTTCTCCAGCACCATATCTGCCAGCATTCCTCCATGTTTCCCAATAATGGACATAAGCTTTGGAATTGTAAGCCAGCCCTAATTAAATTTGGTTGTTTGTAAATGTATGTGATCAGGGTGTTCCTTCATAGGAATATAAACCCAAATTAAAGCAAGAAATTAGCATATATCATAGGTTTATTAGTTCAAGAGAAGCATTAATAAAAGCAACTTATGTTTACTAAGGGATACAGTTAGTATGTACAGCCAGTGTTTTGTAGCTCACATTTTTCTTTTTCCAGTCAGCCTTTTCATATGTATTAATTTCTTGTGTTTCTTCATTCTCTTCTTTCTTATTTGTTTAGACAAGTTGACATTTACTACTTGACTTTGTAAATGTTGAAGACAGATTTAGTAAGACCAGAACAAGAAAACAGAACATTTTTATTCTGGGAATTCTGTAAAATCAGAAGAGGAAGAGACATTGTTAGGGGTAAAAGGAAACCGATGCCACAAAAATTAATTCAATTGATATTGATGCATTTACTGAGTCCAGGCTATGGTGGGAATGGCACTATTTTTTTTTAAATAGATGAAAGAACTGAAAGACTTTTCAGACTTTAGTTTAAATGGCTTTTTTGATCACTGTGGTTAACATAGAATTCAATTTATTTCTGAAATCAAAGGTTGGTTTTACTCTCTGAATCATTTCATTATGAAATAAAGGTCATTGACTAAGAAACAATAAGATCTCACAGAAACAACTTTTCTACTTCTTAAATACCTAAACATTAGTCTTTTAAATCTATTGGCTGCAAAGATAGACCAGTTGTAAAGAGCATTTGCTATTCTAACAGAGGAACTGTGCACAGATCCCATCACCAATGTTTGTAAGTGATGTTACAGAGATCTAATGCCCTCTTCTGGCCTCTACAGGCACTGAGCACAGACATGGTACACCTACTTATGTGCAGACAAACACTCATGCACATAAAATAAGATGTAGAAAAGACTTATCTGTGTGAGACTCTGGAATTTACTCTCTGGTCTGGGAGCCACTATTTACTTTAAAAGAGCACATTAGAGGTGTGGAGTCTATGCTCTTTTCTTCTAGCAAATGAAATTCACCCACATTTTCAGAAAGTTCATAATTTTATGAAGATTAAACTAGCAATATTTGTCTTATAAAAGTTAAAATATTGTTAACATTAATTTTACCTCTTTATTTTAATGCTCATATGTTCAAAAATACTATAATTGAACTCAGGGTCCCTTCAGTATTATGTATTTCATCACAGGAAGCATGCAGAATAAATTAATAACTGCAGTCTGCATTGTAAACCCTTAATCTCTATTCATCTATGCCTGTGCTTGTGTTTCCTCAAATACTGTTAACATCATCTGATGCACAATTTTACACACTGCCAGAATAACCTCCATTGTGTTCAAAATGGTATCATAATGCAATTAACTTCCTTTTTATTTCTTTCTCTGATCCCTGTTAAGTTCATAATGATCTGAGAGTAAAATAAACTTTTCAGTTTCTCCCTCAGGTACTTTTTTTCAATTGGTTCTATTGACACTGTGCTTGTCATCGCCTAGAAAATGATTAAAGAAATTTATTTGGCTACAGATAACCTCAGCACAATTTACCACTACCTGATTTTTATTCTTTTTTTTTTTAATGTTGATATAGTTATTCTCCACTGGTGAAATGAGACAGTTGAAGCCTAATTAAAGAACATAAAGGCAGGTTTGTTGGGAAGTCAGTACTCATGGGTGGGTTTATTTGTCCTAAGGAAAGAGGCCAGGGACTTCACCATATGGAGGGAGGCAAAGGGTAGGAGAAAGAGAGAGAAACCATGCATAGGTGGGCATTGAGAAAATGCACAGAGAGGGAAAAAAGAGAGAGAGACCAAAATATTTAGATTATATAATAAAGAACTTCTGAACTGAGGAAACTCCTGCCCATGAGCTGCAAAATCTAAGGCTAAGAGCTTACTTATGCCTGATAGGGACTGAAGAATGCTGGGAAAATCTGGAGGCCAAGTGTCCTTTTGTATGTTAAGTATGCACCTCAGCCTTTTGTCCTTGGTCAGAAACCCAACAAGTGTTAGATCCTATACTCAAGGTACTTATTTCTTAAAGCAGAGATGGCTCTCATCTCTGTCCTGTCCTGTGAACAGTGTGACATAGCTTGACAGTACTTATACTGGTAAAATGGAGAAGTCACTAATGCCTGCTTATACTTCCTGACACACTGCATGTTTTTACAGATAAATTTACCATTCTCATGACTGCAACAGGTGATCTCTAGAAGGGGTTCATTTATTTCGTTAAAATATTTACAGGCTAACCAAATATACATGTGAATAGCAGTAAAAGACATGGAAGCATGGTTGATACAGTTTTTTCCTTTAACATTGGCCAGTGAGTGTACATGTACATGTTGGCGTTTTTCATGTTTTATGTTGAGTAAGAAAAGACTAAGTCAACTTTTTAAAATGTTTTGAAAGTGTAATTAGAGTTCACTAAACACAACTTAAATAAGACCCACATTTTTTTTTTTTTTTTTGTTTAGCTCTTAAAATAGATAGTTTCTCAAAAGTATCCTGTAATTAGTCCACTAACTCTTGGAAATAAAGCGCTCATTTAAACTGATTCAATTTCTATTACCTGAGTGTTAAGCTGTCTTAAAGGGCTCATCACATAAAAGTGTTTTGAAATGCCCCCTTGCTTATTGTGCTTTTCCATGTATTGGATCACATTAGAAGAGCTAAATGGACGGGGACTCCCATTGAGAGTGCAGTAGTTAAGTGTTAACTCCTGAGTAATGGAGTATGGATGTATGCACATACACACACAGAGACACATGCACGCTTGCATTCATATGAGCCACTGTTGATCTCAGGCAATCACTTGTCTTTCTAGTCCTTTATCACATGCCTCTGTCATTTCTGTAGGGAGCTTAGATCTTTGTCCTCTCTCATCTTTTGTGTTGCCCTGGCCTAGCTCCTGCATCCTCTTACATTCCTCCTCCTGCACACCCCACAGCATCCCGCATGCTGCAATCCAGCCATTGCTGAAGAGCCATTAATTGAGCTGACTAGCAAGCAGCACGTTTGTGGAGGGAATTGTGATAAGTGACATGAAGGGGTCCAAGTGGATCAGGCTGCAGTCAGCTTAGGAACAGAGGCTCCTGTCAACAATGGTAGGGATGCTGGATTGATATAAGATTCCAGTTTAATGAAAAAAAGTACATAAGGAGAACTAGAAGTTGTCTGAGTTCTCCTTACTTAAAGAAATGAAGATTCAGAAAAACAACAACAAAAAAAAAAAAAAAAAAAATGGAGAAGGCACCATTTAGGTTGCTGTCCTAATTATTATTTCTTGAACCTTTACTTTTTCTAAAGTATTATTTTAAGGAGCTTCTCTGGGTTGTATCATTAATAGTTTAGTTGATTTTCTGGCCTTTTCATTGTTATTGACCCATTTTACATATGAGTTATATCGTTGATTTTTTGGTTGATTCTCTGGCTCATTCAGCGTTTTTAAACCTATTTTGTACATGAAGAACTGCAGGTCTTGAGAAATAAAACAACTTCATAAAACTCACATATTAAAGGAGTCAAGTCTGAATTCAGAGTTTAATGATAAGGCTGAGGATTATTCTAAGGATATGGCTTAACCTGTGTGAATAAGATTCTATACTTGAATTTTAGTATGGAAACACAAAACAATTCCATGTCAAACACTTTACATCATAAGGCCATAAACATTATACTGAAGCTATATACCATTTAAGATAATAGTGTGAGAAGATTAGTTTAGAGAAAGTATAATATAGGCTTGCCCCATTCTAACTTATATAATGCTAGCATAGAATAATATTTATATTAAAGATAATAATAACTATTCTATGTTGGGTAGCACCTGGCTCAAGCAATTGGTTTTGATTGGTTCCTTACTGGGTTTTAATATAAAAATTATTTCTCTAATAACCAATAAAATAGCATATATTCATGGTGTGCAATTACTTTTGTGTTCATGGTGTTAACACTTGAACATAGGGTCCCATATATGCAAATCAAATATTCTACTTTTGAGCAACAGGATCCACCTTACTGTGATGTTAATCAAAAGTGAACTTAATATGTGTGAAAAGCATATATATGTGTGTGTGTGTGTGTGTGCATGTGATTTTATAGCTGATGAATTTCTCTATAACTTCACATTTGTGAAGATCTGTGTTGTCAAATTTTCAGTATTGTGCTGCATTCACTATGCTGGGCAAAGAGCTGCAGAAGTGTCTTTCTGTCTTTCTGAAGCTCTGCTATGAAAGTATATCTATCTCTTCCTGCATTCCATTGCCTCTGGTAACTGCTGTTCTATTCTGAGCTTCTACCTGCAGGGATGTTTGAGCAACAGACAAGTGAGATCATGTGCTATTTGTTTTCCTATGTCTGGGTTATTTCAGTTGATATTGATGTCCTGTAGGTCTATCCATAAATACATTAATGTAAATTTAAAAACAACCCTAAGAGATTGATACTTTCTTTGTAATCTCATGCCCGGTAGGTGATGTACAGATATATTATTATTTTGTTTAACGATATTACTGTTATCAAACAGAGTTTAGGTTTCACACCCAGGCTGTATCTTTGAAGGTCTTTGACTACTATGCTAGTTACTGGCCACATGGAATATAATCATACCAAATTGAGATTTGCCATAAATGTAAAATGCATCCCAAATTTCAAAGATATAATATTTTTAAAATTACAAAGCACACAACTTTAAATATATGCAGTGCTGGAGAGCTCACCCGGTGAGTTGTTCTTAGGAGAGCTGGCAAGCTGACCAACTCAGCCACCACCCAGGCCCAGATTCAGGGCTTTGAATGGAAACACTGTAACATCTACCCCATCCAGGATCTGTTGGAGTTAGTGAAGGAGCTTTGCCCTGCAGATCCAAAGCTGCAGGAACTCCATGACCCAAGTTAACAACAGAGTATCTGAGAGGAGTTCAAATGATGAGACAATATTGATGAAGTAGTAAAAATCAGAGATCTTGAGTGAAACCAAGGACTTATTAAAATGAACATTTGCAAGTAAAGATGTGTGGACAAAAGGGTGTGCTGTGGGACACACTGTGACACACTAGAAAGAGATTCCACAAAGAGATGTTTTGTTGTTGTTGTTGTTGTTGTATTTTTCTTTTCTTTTGTTTCTTGTAGCAGGGGGCATAAAATGGGTCAGGAGATAAGTGGGATTGGGTTGTAGAGACAAAACCCTCAAAGAATCAACAAAACGTCTTTACACAGATTGGGTGTGAAATAATATTTTACGTTTGAAGTTACATAAATATATATCTAAGTTAATTTCTCTGATTTTTTATTAGATAAAACATTGTGTTATATCATGAATAAAACTACATTTGGTGGTATAGTTTGAAAGAATGTTGTCAGGCCTAAAGATTGGTGTGTGCTACAATTCTAGCTTTGCTCTGGAATTTTTTTCCAATGGAATGTTAATAGGCTAGACTGGAAGGAAAATGCTATAGGTGATCATTGGAGGGTAGTGTAAATTATGTGTTTCTTTGTATTATTATTCTGGAGGGGGAATATGAAGAAATCCTATTTATGCACCCTAGGGCAGTAATAACAGATTTTTTTTAAAAAGCAGTTCCATCCAAGTTTATCTTGGTGAACATCTTGAGTAGTTATGAGTTACCTTCAGGAGCATGGATAACTCAAAAAGCAGCTGTATCACTAAGAAGCCTTCTGCAGGATTCGTGAGACTGATGAAATGTTGTCTTCTTCCAGCTTCTCCCTTTAGCAAGTGTTGTCTGCACATATAACTTTTGGGTGGGGCCACTGAGACAAGTAAATTTCTAAGTCCCAGAGTCTTGTACGTTTTGATCGTTACCTGAGGCTCAGGAGCACCCCTTCATCTGCAGGAGGGATTGTATAAGTTCTCAGGAAAAAGCTGTGCAGCAATGCCCAGCCAAGGGCAGTTGATGTACAATGGTAACACTAAAGATAACACCAAATGGTTACTCTAAGTGGGGAATAAGATTGTTAAAGGTTCGAAGCTGAGTAGGAAGATAATGAAGCAATTAGGCAAAAATAAATGGCACAGAAGGAGACAGATTTGGAATTGTTTATGGTATCCATAGTATTGAAGTGTCTGAAGAATGTTTGAAAGGCAGGAACTGCAATTTGTCTACAGAAGATTGGAAGTCTGTTTCTATATCAGCATCTAATGCTGTCATTGCAGGGGATCTAGGTGGAGAGGTCTTTATACAGTGAGTACAATATATAAAAGTAAGATTTGGGATACCTAATCAAAGGAGGAAGATCAGATTCTATGCTTTGATTTAGAAAGGAAGAGGGGCTGAATAAATATGTGGCAGGCTCTTCCTGTTCCTCATGTTTGAAGATGACAGAAAATGGCATATTTTTAGGATTGGAAGTAGAGAGATAGAGTGAGAGAATGTGCTGGAACTTGTGATTTGGAAGTCCTATATTATTGGAATGTATAACTTTAACAAATGTATTTTTGCATGTATGTATGTTATGTGTATGTATGTTCACATGTGTTCATCTGTGCACATACAATGTTAATATCAGGTGTCTTCCTTCATTGATCTCCACTTCATACACTGAAGCAAGACCTCTTATTTAAGTGTCAAGCTCAGAGATTCTTGGAGAGACTTGCGTAGCTAGCTTGCCCTGGGGATCTCCTTACTCTCCCCTTTTAATATCTAGGTTATGGATAGCTATCCTGAATACACAACTTCTACATAAATTTTGTCAAAAATTGTTTCTTAGGGTCAAGAAGCTATGATATGTGATGATGTGCAAAATATATTAATAACATTGAATTACAGTTATCTGAATATAAGCACATATATGTGTGCACATCCCTGCATATTTCTGGAGCTGGCTCCAGAAACATGTTTATATGTTTAGCTGCTTTGTCTAAGACACACAACTATTTATTAGCACAGACAGGACTTTCAGTAGATTGTCTGAACTTTTATTCTTGGTTTTAATTGCAAAAAGGTTACTATGTGTACTGTGTGCTGCAGATACTCTTACAGCAACATAGTGTATGGTTATTGCTTGATACTGAGTAGAGAAATGGGTGACACATACAAGTATTTAAGAGACAGCCCCTCCTCCCTGCTTCATGTGTATGTGTGTGTGTGTGTGTGTGTGTGTGTGTGTGTGTGTGTGTGTACATGCCTTCCTGCCTGTCTGCCTGTTTTTAGACTTTGGTGTATTTTGTGTATGTGAAGAGAAATATCAGAATATTTTTCATTTTGATTGTTTCCAGCTGTACAATGGTATCTAAACAAAAAGAAGCAGAGGATTCCTGTCAGGTTAAAAGGTTGTTTTTTGCAGATGAACCTGTTCTTAAATCAGAAATCGCAAAGACATTAGGCTGTTGGCCAGACCTTTCTTTGGTGTGGCTAACAAACATGTGTAACAGTGATCTGTGGTCTGTATGCAACATGGGGTAGCAGTGACACAAGTGAAAATTGCAAACTCACTGACAATTCTACAAGATGTTTTGGTGATGATATTGCTTGGCTTTTGAGTGTAAACTTGGTGAGTAAAGATGTCACATCATCATGTCAAAATGTTGAATGTAGCTGAAGGATAGATTTAGCTTGTACTCTAATGAAGTTCATTTTGAAAAGCTCTCCCAGTGGCTACTGTGCATACTGCCTTGTCTTGAGGAATAGACTTCTTGGAAAGCAGAAAAGGCATATTGTATATTGTTCATATAATTATGGCTCATATATTCTACCCATCTCTCAAGTTCTGGAAAACTAAGGACTTAAGACAATGATTTAAAGGAGCCCAGAAATTTTGATTTTACAAGCTTCCTCATTCCCTCCTCAATTTGGCAGTGACTCAGTCATCATTCAATACCATACAGTTTAATCTCCATGAAGGTCTGCATTTTCTGGGGTGAATTTTGCTATGAAATCTGGGTACTATTCCACTGTTAGATGGAATACAGACTTACTTCTGTTTTTCTAAGATTTTTGAAATTTACCTTGTGTCTTAGTGTATGGGCTATGTTTAGCTTAGTCTATGGGCAGCTGGGATGAATGCTTATTCTTTCCTGCTTAGGTGGAATATTCAGGAGAAATATTTTAGGTCGTTTTGGTCAGCTTCACTTATCCCCTGTCTAATTCAGTTATGTTTAATAAACTTGATTAAAGCATTGATAAATCATTGTTCAGTATTCTGTTAGCATTGCAAAAAAAAAATGCAAGCAGTGTTATATTACCTAAAATTGCAAAAAAAAAAAAAAAAAAAAAAAATCCTATTCTTATACGTGGCCACTAAATTCACTATCTTTTTTCAAACCTTTTATGACTACTGAGGAATTAAGCTATTTTCTCATCTTTGTATTTGTATTTATTTTTTGTTCACACTATCTGGGCTTAATTTTCATATTTTCCAGTATTTTGGAGACAAAACTAATATTGGTCACTGTCATTGAAAAGAAAACAATTTGTATATTTTAACTATAATAACAATGTTAGGGTTTTTTAAATTATTACTATTAAAGTGACAGTAACTCCTGTATATCATGCTGATTGGTGTTCCAAGTAGTCCTTGAGTGTACTTCTATAGGTTTTAGTGGTGGAGCATTGGTTTGGCTTCTTAACTTAATTTTTTTGCGTAATCATGGAAGTCCCAACATTTGGTTATAGTCGATATAAAGAAGCAAAGGGTTGCTTTGGGGGAGGGTAAAGTTTTTACACTGTGCTAATTCAGAATGTACACTCTCTGAATCTCTTGACTCTGTTCCAGCATTTAAAAAAAAATCTGGACAGCTTCAGAGTGTGTTGGCCTAAAGACATGGATGTTTACTCGGCCACTGTGAATTGCTGCTGATATCTATACATCATGTTTTGTAGGGATATGAACTCTATTTGCTTCTCCAGTTTTATGTACAAGGAGGAATTCTGAAGGTTGCTAATTAATGTTTAATATTAAGGCATTCAGGCAGTTTTTGGTTTTCCTGCTGCCATTGCAACATTGATTAGTGTCACCCGTGGGCATAAAAGCACTAATAAAATTATTGCATCACTCAAATAGCACCTAGATTCTAGGTGTGGCACTTCCTTGGTCTATATTTGCAACACCAAGGGCTCAGTTTGTTCTGAGAATGTTCTCAACATGCACAGCCATTTTGCATGCCACCTGGAGAGGTTCAAAGGCTCACAGCAGCATTTATGTGTGATTTTTATGTTAGAAGTTCTAAGTTTTCAAAGCAAAGCTCCATGCTTTTTAGTCTTCAAATAAACTTTTATAGTTGATTATCGTTTTACAGGATCATACTCATTGTGCTTACTTTCAGATGTATAGGAAGAATCTCCCATTCTAATAACATTTGAACCTGTGTAAGTAATACCCCAGTTCAAATGTCTGTAAAATATAGAGAAACGACAATAGATAGAATGCAATTGTGTGAGCAGTGTGAATCATTGTCTATTGAACAATATAGGGCATTAGTTCCTGGGTGAAAAATCAGGTTTTAACTGAAAGATATGATTCACAGTGGCATACATATAGCCATACCCGACTTTCTAAAACTTGCTTTGTTGTGACTTGTTGGGAGTTCAGAATATTCAGTATGTGGCAATATTTCCTATTTTAGGAGAATAGAAAAAATATGATTCAGCTCACAGCAAAATATATAAAACTACATAATTTCCAGATTCTTGAGGTCTCTGACAGTTCTTTACTCTTCATTATTTTGAGCTTCCATAGTACTGTGTAGAGAATAAATCCATGCAAAATTTTCATATTACATACTGGTTCATGGAGCAATATTAATATGCCCACCCATACTTTTTTGATGAAGTGTCTACCATCCACAAATTAATAGTCATCATTTATTTTAGGTATAATACTGAAACATATTCATTAAATAAGATAACTAAACACAGGTACATGTGTTTACATCCACATAAAAGAAAGCACAATTCCATCTAAATTTCTTTTCTCCCCCCCCCCCCCGCAGAGATACAGAGCTATGATGAATAAAGCCATTTATTACATTACCTTCCTGTAAATTACTTTCCTCAGATATAATTCAAAATTTGCTGCAACACTAAGCAAAAAATATGCATTAATGTCAAATTCCATTTATTTCAATGCTACAGAACAGCTAGTCTTCAAATCAAAAATCTTATCTCAGTCTAGTAATTTCCACTCTGCAGAGCTCAGTGTCTAGAGATGTTGGTTAGCAAACCTGCAGGGGAGGAAGCAGTGAGGGGAAGCCTTATCTGTTTTGATCCAGTATTACACTTGCTTCTAGTAGTAGATGCATTCCACCAAATCATCTAAGAATGATTAACAGACTTTTCCCAAACATTCTAGATGATAGGTATTTTTGCTTATTTTCAGTCTGTCTGACTGAAACATAACTATTCGGACCCAGCAGTTTCACATGAAACAAGTAACATGTGAGTGCTACTGAGCTCAAGTGATACTTGGCTTATAGACATGATAATTAGCAGTTCATGTAGTAGTCAAATGTCTTGAAATGTTATCCTTTTAATTCAACCATTGTCCAAAGTCAGTTTGCATACTGACATGACTTACTTCTCAGCACTCACCATCATAAAGCATGACTATATGTTTTTTTCTTTTGATTTTTTAAATGAGTACTTATGATGTTTTCAATTTCAAGGAATATTTTTATTTTTCTGGAATAGGACACAAAAGGCATAGATTGAAGTAGAAAAGACATAGCTGGCACTCAAATTATAAACGATGATGCTTTGGTAATATGTGCTGTCCAGTGTGCTGAGCTGAATTTCTGAGCAAGCTGAACTATTTGTATTATTGGGGGTTCCTTCTCTTTGAGCTTCCGCCTTTTTCACTGTTATTTTACACTCCAGATTTTATTGCTCTCTCCATTAAACCCTCCAACTGTTCCACATGCCATACTTCCTCCCTGCCCTCCTGTGTCCACGAAGATGTCCTCACCCCACCCACCCCACCAGTCCTCTTAACTCTCTGGGGCCACCAGTCTCTTGAAGGTTAGATGCATCTTCTCTGACTGAAATCAGATACAGCAGTGCTGTGCTGTATGTATGTTTTGGGAGCCTCATATCAGCTGGTGTATGCTGCCTGGTTGGTCATCCTATGTCTGAGAGATCTCAGGGGTCCAGATTAATTGAGACTGCTGGTCCTCCTACAGGGTCATCCTCCTCCTCAGCTCCTTCCAGCTTTTCCCTAGTTCAACCACAGGGGTCAGCAGCTTCTGTCCACTGGTTGGGTGTAAATATCTGCATCTGACTCTTTCAGCTGCTTGTTGAGTCTTTCAGAGGGCAGTCATGATAGGTCCTCTTTTGTGAGCACTCCTTAGCCTCAGTAATAGTCAGGCCTTGGGGCCTCCTCTCGAGCTGGATCCCACTTTGGTCCTGGTCCTGGACCTTCTTTTCCTCAGGTTCTTTTCCGTTTCCATCCCTGTAATTTTTTTCAGATAGGAACAATTATGGGTCAGAGTTTTGTTATTAATAAGCCTGTGGTTCACCTAACTGATTTCTTGAGGGTTTCAGTGTATTTTTCAAGATCCTTGCACTCACTTTATGTCTTGGAAGTACATAGCCATAGCAAGCATCCTGTAAGGACTGGAGACTGAAGAATCCTTGCAGAGAAGCTCAACCTTTGCCAATTCTGGCTTGTTTTAATGGCAAAGGCAGCTGCTACTTTCAAAGAAGTCATTAAAACCCAGAAATAGGCTCTGCTTCAGCACTCAGATCTGCAATAGATTACTAGTGGAGTGCTGTTGCCATTGAGAGTGCTATTATGTGTGTGTTCCAGCAAAGCTTCTCCTGTGTAGTACCACATTTACAGTACTCAGAATAGAGTGGATTGGGTGTACGTGACCTGAGCCCAAAATCTGCCAAACAGAAACAAGCAACTGATAACAGTAGATGCCTCTCTGAAGATACTGTTAAAATTTTTCCTGTATATTTTAAAAATACCATGTATATGACATTGAACTAGCTTCTCTGTGAAATGTAATTTTTATTGTGAATTATTTTATAGTATAAGACATGTTAGTTGGAGGAATAATACCTTGGTAAGAGCTGTAATCTAGAAATTTCTAATCAGTCTTTGATCAGCTAAAAGAATTGCAGACACACACAGAAGCTGATTTGCAGTTGGATGCTGGTTAACTAATAATTCTAATATATGCAGTTTGCACATGTGTAAGCGTATCTGTTAAATATCGATGCTATCTTCTGAAGGCATAAAGCTCAGGAATGGGGTAGGGGATTAAAAGAATATGATGGCCATATACCCTAATGAATATGTTGTGATGTTTAAGATGTGTAGACAGCCTTCTGAGAGTCCACAATGAAAACAGATGACTACTGAATGTTAATTCCAAGGAAGGGTGTTTGTAAAAATACCAGGGTCATCTCACAGTCCTCTTGTTGTTTCTATATTACTGCCAAATGGTTCTACACAATTAGAATGTATGTGGCACTCCTAGTTGAACTTTCTTTGTAGTCCCAAAGATCAATTATTTATAATCAGTGCCAGTATTAAAGAAAACTGTTACAATATCCTCTTCAACCCAAATCACCAATTTGTTGCAATATCCTCTTCAACCCAAACAAACCCATTCAATGAAAACACAACTCAGTAATTAGGAAAACAAGCTGTGGGTCTATTTTGGGCAGATGTTCCACTACACTCCCTATTCCCCTCCTAAGGTATTCCTTATCACTTGCTGTTAACCTTCCTCTGGTTCCCATTCTTTCCTTTCCTTCTTCTCCTCTGACTGCTCCTCTTCTGTTTTACTCCCTGACTCCTCCCCTTCCGTTTCCTCTCCTTTTCCCCACCTCCTCTCCCTGTTCAATCATGTATTGACTTAACATAAATCTAAAGAAAACAATACAATTATTTGATGACCAGTTTTGTTCTGGGGGTTTTGTGTGAACTTGAAGTTAAGTGTGTTAATAAATTCAGTGTATCTTATGTGGGACATAGTAATAAAATGGGCAATATTGACACTTGGGAACATGCAGTTTATCAAACAATAACATAACACTGAATAGAGGCAGCACTGAGATATGGTGTCATTTTATGTGACAACTTTGTGAGAACCCACCTTTTTTCTTTTCTCCCTCAGACTCCCAAGGAGGCATCATATCAGTGGGTTTAGGAAAGACTCATATTTTCAGACCCTTGAGAAAGTTTTACAATGCTGGTGGTTTAATATTTTTATTCATTGTTATGATTTTGTTTTATTTATAAATAAATCAATGTCGAAAACTCACTTGCAATGACACCTACTCCCCCAAAAGTAATAATAATTGGCAATGCTATAAGAAAGAGAAGTATGTGTCTGGACCAGAGCTAGTCAAACAGGGAATAAGAACATATCAGTGATGGGTGAGCAAGATGGCTCAATGGGGAAGATGTGTCTGCTTGAATCCTTAAATTTGTATCTCAGCTTCATGTCTGTCCCAAATGCACTGTAACACCAGAATTGTTGGAGTTATAAAGTGTAGCTCCAAGTTCATTGAAAGGACTTGTCTCAAAGGAATTAGGCAAAGAGTGGAATAGGAGGGTGACCACTGTCCTTTGATACCTACACATGCATCAGTACACCACAATAATGGGCATACTGGTGAGTGGTAGTATTAATATGTATTTTAGGACTAAGAAGTGGAAAATGATAAAGCTGGTTGAGTGGAAGGAAGTACAGTGTGATTAAATTTAAAAAATACAAAATAACAATAATAAACCCTGTTCAGAACAATTTAAGGATTTGTATTTTTTCACAAAACTCTTTTACTAGTTGTATATTTTGCTGCATATAAATGAATAGTGTATATCCAACAACTCATACCTTAGTCAGCCTTTAATTACAGACCACTTGAAAACCTTGAAGCAGTCTATGGGGAGTCTACGTATTTTGAGAAACTCCCTTCTTAAATAGTTGTAGACCCAATATGGGAAAGACTGCCTTCTCTATCATTGTTCCACATAACTTCATCTTATCTCAAAATATAGAACACAGTTTATTCCCTGTCAGCATTTAAAAATCAAACAACATAAAAGCAGGTATCTGTTTATGCAAGATGTGAGACAACGGAAAAATGGCTGCCCATTAGGGCTTGGAAAGTGGCTCATCAGGTAAGAGTACCCCCTGCATGTACAAGGATTTGAGATCAGATCTCAGCGCTCACACAACACTAAGTTACAAGCCACTGGATGTTAAAAGCTTCAATGATGGGGGTGGGGCACAGACACAAGAGGAGTGAAGTTCAGAGAGAGACCCTGATTCAGAGGAAAAAGAGAGTGACAGCACAGAACATCAGACCTACTCCTCTGTGCTCTGTGTGCACATGAGTACACACCCAAACAAGCAGGTGGAGTTAGCATGTTAAATAGATCATTAGACCACTGCAAACAGGACTTGAGTTGAGTGATGTTTCTTTCTTGGATAGCTGCAGAAATACAGTGAAATGTAACCAGTAGAGAGAATATCCACTTGCTAATTTCTCTATAATCGGTAATTTATAATAGGTTTTACGTTCTTTAGAATTACGTTGTCATAGAAACAATGACCTTGAACTACAGTTTGATTGAGCACATTGTCCAAACACATGAAGAGAATAGTATTTAGGCTCCCCCAAAGCTTTGACCCAAAGTTGTTGAAAAGAAAACATAAATATAAAAATTAAAATTGTAGACGTAAATCTTAGACATTAAGACACTAAAGACATGTTTCAAGAGGAACTGATTAATGAACTTTTCTTGCATGATGTAAGTCTTATTATGAACATTTCAAAGATCTCCAGTTAAGGCTGTTGTAATAGGGAATGGGAATGCATCTGTTTTCTTTCTAATAAATTGATCGTATTGTATACTCTTTGTATACCACACTGCATACCTCACAACAGCATCTTCCTCCTCCTTCTCGTTCTTGTTATCTTTCTTCTTCTCTATCTCCTCCACCTCTTCTAAGTGGAATTTGCTGTTAAACCCCACAGGAGGAGTTAATGGATCTGAATAACTAGAGATCACATTTATAAGACACTGGCACACGTTTAAATAAAGCCTCACAGAACAATGGAAACTATGAAGTTTTCAAAAGCTCAACTCCTATCATTTTGTTCTCTTATCTCTCCAAATGCTTTATTTTTATTTTACAATATGATATTTGCATTGATTAGTACCCTTCTTCTCAACTGCAAAGAAACTTCCAACAAGCAGAACTCGCAATTGAATTAAAATCATACTATGATAGGCTGTCCTCAGAACTCTTCCACATTCTTTAATTCTCTATCACTGTTATTCAGATTGAATAGCAGTCTTTGAGAATAAATAAAATATTTCATCATTATCAGGGCAGACTTCCAGCATCCAAGTAACAGATTGACGTACAAGTCATTCAATTTAGCAGTTTAAAGACTTACTACTTTATATTGGTGCCAAGCTTGCACAGTGTCCTACAGAGTGTATGCCACATTGCAGCACTGTTCTAATTACCTAATTGCTTCCTAACGTTTCATTTGGGAGGTAAACAAATACGTTAATACTGAAAAGCATTTCCATTTCTTTCTTATTTCTCATCTTAAGCATGCTGAGTTGCCATCTTCTCCTACTCTGGTATATTCATTATGGTATACATCTTAAATATATGTGTTCATATGCACATATAAGTTTATACACATTTAAGTATATATGTACCTAAATGAACTCACGTGTGTCTAAATGATGGTGATAACTACCATTACTTCTTTCCAATTCTTTAAAAAAATAATGAAGAGTCAGGGAGAATTGTGTCAAAGTAAAGCGGATAGCAACAAGACACCCTTTATTTCCTGTTATTTCACCTTCCCTTTTTGTGTGTGTTTTTGTTTCTTTTTGTCATGCACTGAAACTTGCTGTCTCACAATCTCCATTGTATCAAAGCTACTCTAATAGGACCTTCTTTACAAATGACATTATTCTAGTTATGAATAATTTTGTCCAAGTTGTAAGGTTGTGGTTCAATCATCACAATGATGTCCTGGTAAAAGATGTGAGTTTGAGCTGAGGGAGAGACACACAGAGAAGATCAAAAATGACAAGAAGAACAGATGAAGATGCACAGTGCCAAGTAGAAATACAGATCTTGCCCTTATGGCCTCCAGAAGAAGCCAGCCCTGACACTGCCTTGCTCTTTGGCTTACAGCATCAGAATTTGGATACAGCAGAGGCTATAGGACAGTTGACTGCAGGACCTTGTTCATTATGAGTAGTTTTTCAATTGCTGCATGCATCTTACAATCAGAAATCTATCACAGACAAGTATAATACCAAGATTAGCGAGCTTATCCTCTTATAAATTTGAAATATATAATGAAATTTACTTTGGTCATTTTTTTTCTTAAAATAGATGTACAATACTAGAATGCAATAGTGTGTCTTATAGCTAAAAACTGTCTTCATCTTTATTTTTCTTCTACTGTAGAATAACATGGCCCAGAAGAACTCTCATCTAATTGGTAACATACTCTTTTACCCTCTTTAGCCAAAGCTAGTGTACATTCTGTGGAGGATAGGAATCTAGAAAGGAAATGGAATAGTGCAATTCTGGTACATGTCTCTTACATTCTGCTTTTAATGGTATTGCATTCCTGACTCCCTCTGAGAATGTTTGTCTTCATTGGAAACATTATCCTTTTTCTCATGTAGATAGCAGAAAGAAAGAAAGAAAAGAGAGAAAGAAAGAAAGAAAGAAAGAAAGAAAGAAAGAAAGAAAGAAAATAACAGCAGGGCAGAAATGGAATATGTTCTCCATTCCCTGGGAATTTCAAAGGTAACATTGATTCTCTGAGGGATGTCATCTCTTTTAGTGAAGGAAATGTAACAGCATGAAATCCCTTTTCTGTTTTCCTTTGTCTGTCTACATAAAAAATTGTATGACACATGACCATTAGAATTGATCGGGTACAGTTTGATCTTTTATGTAACATTACATTAAGAGCCCATAAAGCTTGTATCTACATTAAGAGGCACTTTTCCCCACTTGCCTGTGGCTGTTAGGGGCAAGAGACGAGGATGGAGAACACCTTGGGGTTGGAATTTTGGATTTAGTAGTCTCATTCAGCAGTGTTACACATCCTTTGTCTTAAGTTGTAAAGTGAGTAATGTGGCTTTGCAACCAGGCTAGCATATAAAAAATGTTTCTGTCACAAAATGTCAAGTTCAACATCAATCTAAATGTTGCATCAAATACATTTAAGCAGGTAAGAGGCTACTTTCTGTTATACATCAGGTTTTTGTAGATTGTTATTAATATACACATGAGTAAAAAATACATTCTTTTGAGAATCAAAAGTAATTGAACATGCTGCACATTCCTTTATGAATAGCCGAACATAGAGCTTGATCCTTCTAAGTTTATGTTCCTGACAAGAGTTTAGAACTGCCTGCCTCACTTCCTCCTTAGCATGAATTTTATTCAAATGCAGGAGACCAAGTGGCTTTTGTCTGCTTTCTAAGCATAAAGCATGAACTAATCTGTCATATTTTCTTATTAATTTCTATTTAGTTCTTAAGACTTGGAAGCTTCCACATAGCCATTGATTGCTTTGAAGTCCTTCAGGATCTTTATATTTCTGACATGACTGTTATGGTCTCAAAGTTCTTAATTTCAGGGTCATCACAAACCAGCAAAAGCAAGTGAAAAAGCAAGCTAAGAGATCATTTTTGCCTGACTCTATTTTGGACAGAGTGATGTTTTGCAATTAGACACAAATCAAAATCATAAAGGTTTATATCAGATACACAGTATCACACAATAATCTGCTTTATAATTCTTGTCCAGGTACTTAGCCTTTCTGGGTCTCCCTGGTTTGGAGAACAAATCATATCAAAGTTGGGAAGGTAACACCAAGACATAAAATTTTACTTTATCATCTATCAATTTTTAAAATGTTATTTTATCACTAAAGAGGTATTGAAAGTAATATTTCATATATATTTCAAATAACTTCAACTGTTTATACAATCTAGACTAATGTTGAAGGTTTGACATATTCCAGAAACTATGGTACAGCAATAGCTTAGATGCAGATTATTAGCAATCACGTAGATATTCATTGACCCATGCTGAGCAATAGCACATCTTAGTAAACACATTGCAAGTTAAAATGTGCCAGCACACCATTCTACTGATCATCTGGTATAGGAATAAGATGCAATAGACATTGTTTAATCTTGAAATTTTAGTTCAGCCTCAAAGCTGAGGCTCGACGCTGAGGCTCAGCTTCATAAAAGATCAGAATCTCGACTTCCAATTTCAATCTCTACTGAATACATGCTACTTCTGTATCACAGTAAACTTAAAGATGGAAGAGACACTGAGAGTTTGTACTGTGTGTAGTCTAAGGGCTACAATACATAATTGCAATACGTAATACCTTAAGGTAAGAAAGCTTTTTTGTTTGTTAACACCTGTGTACTGGACTTTGTCTTTGCCAGCAGTGTAACATATCTTTTTTCCCCTTCATTTTCTTTTTATTATAGCATCTTTACTTAATTGACAGCAAGCAGAAAATAAGCTGGGTCTTGTTTTGATCCAAACATTGATGCTTTTAAGGTTGTACACAATATTGTTAAAAAGAACATATAAAAATACCGTTTTAGACGCTTCTATAAGAAAGAAAATACAAAGTTTAACCCCACAACTTTCCTTTTTGCCAGAACTGCAAACTACTGCTACAGTTTTAAATAGACTTTGTTGTTTAAACTATACATCCAGGAAAATCTAAAGAAATGTGCATATAAGTGATTGCATAGCAGAACAAGGACATTAACTGCAAACAGTAGAGAAACAAAAGTTAGAAATACTATTAAATATACAAAGGTTCTAGAATTAATCTTCCAAACACACTCCACAAACAGTTCTTAAAGTCATCTTTTGTTGATTTTTAAAGGACTAGATTTTTAAAAACAAAACTGAAAGAAAAAATAAGGAAATCCTCTAGGAGGATCACCCCCCACAGTATCTCACTCACATCTGTAAGCAAGGAGTCTAAGATCTCAGAGATACTCGCTTTGTATTCTGAAATGACACCAGACATTTCAAGTCACTTTATTGCCACCAAAACAACTTGAAGTACTATAAATTATAAATATTTAAGGGTATCATGTTGATATTTTTTAGTCATGTCCTACCTTACCAAAGACTGATGTGGATTCTGCTTAAAACTTAACTTTTCCCAAAAACTTCACGGCACCACAGAATCACCTAGGAGTGTCATCTTAACTTGTCTCACATGAATAAACTGAGGTGTGAAGGGCAAGCCTCCCCTATGAAGAACAGGCAGATTTTGATACAAATGCACATGTCAAGTACTGTGAGCATCAAAATTCTGTTTGTTTTACACTATACATGTAAACAAACAATGCATTTCCCAACAGTTTACTTGTTAATAACAAAAAACAAACAACAAAACCCCTAAATAACAAGGATCAATAGTTAAATTTTAGATAAACTATCCTAAGAACAGTCTTTTACCCTTAAAATGATTTCTGGTATCATCGACACACTGAAAACTTAAGGGGGAGGTATTGCCCTTATGTTTTAATGTTTCACATCTTAGAAACCAGCAGGGATCGAGGTGGGGAAAGCAGTGAAGGCTCCATGTTTCAGTGAAAAGGTCAACCATCCTGAAAACACTATGTAACATTGGCATCAATCCCCAGACAGTGGAGTTAACAGAAAAACTATTTCACATTGCATCATAAATAATCTCATGGGCTTAGACATCTTGACAAGACAAGGGTCCACCCTGAACCTAAATGTGTCTGAGCAGTCAGTGTTGTAATGTGGCTGCCACTTCACTTCTGTATCACTCTATCTTATTAGCAAGCTACATTTCTAGGTTAACAGTTGTACTAAATATGAATATGAAAATTTATTTAATAAGACAAAGTTGCAAATTATGGTCGCCAACACCTTTTCACCAAATACTTCAAGCATAAAAAATGAGAATCTTTACAGAAATATACAGAGACACCACAAATTGGTAGCTATCCATAACATTAAACAGACTAGACTCTTAAGAGTGGCTTCATCTCTGTGATGCAGGGATCTTTTAAAATACTAGTATATGGAAATCCATCAAAGAATCCACCACATAAACAAACTCAAAGGAAAAAAAAAACCTGCATGGTCATCTCACTAAAAGTTGAGAAAGCATTAGACAAAATTCAGCACCCCTTCATGTTAAAAGTCTTGGAAAGAACAGGAATCCAAGGCCCATACCTAAACATAATAAAAGCAATATACAGCAAACCAACAGCCAACATCAAACTTAACAGTAGGAAACTTGAAGCAATCCCACTAAAATCAGGGACTCAACCATGCTGCCTACTATCCCCCTACCTATTCAACATAGTACTGGAAGTCCTGGCCAGAGAAATTAGACAACAAAAGGAAATCAAAGGGATACAAATTGGAAAGGAAGAAGTAAAAACATCACTATTTGCAGATGACAGGATAGTGTACCTAAGCAACCCCACAGATCCACCAGAGAACTCCTACAGCTGATAAACAAGTTCACCAAAGTGGCTGGATACAAAATTAACTCAAACAAATCAGTAGCCTTCCTATACTCAAAGGACAAACGTGGAGAAAGAAATTAGGGAAAAGGTACCCTTCACAATCGTCATAAAAACTATGAAATACCTTGGTGTGACTCTAACTAAGCAAGTAAAGGACTTGTATGACAAGAACTTCAAACCTCTAAAGAAAGAAATTGAGGAGGATCTCAGAAAATGGAAAGATCTCCCATCCTCATGGATTGGAAGAATCAACATTTTAAAAATGGCCATCTTACCAAAAGCAATCTACAGATTCAATGTAATCCCCTCAAAATTCCAACCCAGTTCTTCACTGAGTTGGAAAGATCAATGTGCAATTTCATTTGGAATAACAAAAGACCTAGAATAGTGAAATCCTTACTCAACAACAAGAAAACATGTGTGGGAATCACTATCCCTGACCTCAAGCTATATTAAAAGGCAATTGTGCTGAAAACTGCATGGTACTGGTACAGAAATAGGCACATGGATCAATTGAATATAATAGAAGATCCAGAAATGAGCCCTCACATATATGGTCATCTGGTTTTTGACAAAGGGGCTGTAAACATTCAGTGGAAAAGGGACAGCCTATTCAACAAATGGTGTTGGTCCAACTGCCAATCAGCATGCAGAAGAATGAAAATAGACCCTTTCTTATCTCCTTGTTCAAAGCTCAAGTGCAAGTGGATCAAAGATCTCCACATTAAACCAGGTACAGTGAAAGTATTAGATGAGAAAGTAGGGAAAACCTTAGAACTCATAGGCACAGGAGAAAATTTCCTAAACAGAACACCAATAGCTAGAGCTCTAAGGTCAAAGATTAACAAATGGTACTTAATGAGATTGCAAAGTTTCTGTAAGGCTAAAGACACTATCATCAAAAAAAAAAAAAAAAAAAAAAAAAAAAAAAAAAAAAAGGCAACCAACAGAGTGGGAAAAGATATTTACCAGCCCCATATCAGATAGAGGCCTAATATCCAAGGTATACAAAGAACTCAAAAAGCAAGATCCCAGAGAATCAAACAACCCTATTAAAAATGGGGTACAGACTTAAACAAAAAGTTCTGAATCGAGGAATATCGAATGGCTGAGAAACATCTAAGGAAGTACTCAACATCCTTAGCCATCAGGAAAATGCAAATCAAAACAACCCTAAGATTCCACCTCACACCAGTCAGATTGGCCAAGATCCAAAACTCAGATGACAATAGATGCTGGCAAAAATGTGGAGAAAGAGGAACACTTCTCTACTGCTGGTGGGGTTGTAAACTGATACAACCACTCTGGAAATCAGTCTGGCTGTTCCTCAGACAAATGGACAAAGTACTACCTGAAGACCCAGTTATTCCACTTCTGAGCATTTACCCAAGAGATGCTCCAACATACAACAAAGTTACATGCACCACAATGTTTATTGCAGCAATATTTATAATAGCCAGAAGCTGGAAATAACCCAGATGTCCTTCAGTAGATGAATGGATACAAAAATTGTAGTACATTTACACAATGGAATACTACTCAGCTGTCAGAAACAATGACTTAATGAAATTCTTAAGAAAATGGATGCATCTAGAGAACATCATCCTGAGTGAGATAACCCAGTCCCAAAAGAACAGACATAATATGCAGTCACTGTTAATGGGATACTAACCGTCGAATGCTCTGAAAACCCTAGAAACAACTCACAGACTGTTTGAAGTTCAAGACAAAAAGAATATATTTTAATTAAAATAGAACTGTATCACATCCCGCTTTCCTTCCTACAGCCTCTCCCAGTTTCTCTTATATCCCCTCAAATTAATAACCTCTTTTCTATATTATTGTTACATATATACATATGTGTATGTAAATGTACCCACAAATACTTAATTACAACCTTAAAAATGTATTCGTATACTTTTATGCAAAAATTGCTTAAAATTTGTACATTTATCTTTGTTTTTCAAAATAAAGTTTAAAAAAGCATTATTGCAACATTTTACTCCTGATAATTTAAGTATACCAAACTATGAGTAAATACATGATACATGCCTAGAAGTATAGTGATTTATATTATCAGTGGCCACTGGACTTGGTACTAATCCAAGACCTCGATCTAGATTTTGACTTAGACCTAGACTGTGATCTTGACTGAGATTTGGATATAGGTAGTTCTTTTTTCCTTGATTCCTTTTCATATCTTGAGCCATAATATAATAACTTATAATGTGTTTTGAAATCTGTTTTAGAGGTGCCTCTACTTTTGCTTTGAGATGCAGACCTAGAACGTGATTTAGCCTTTATTTCCTTTTTGGGCTGGGACTTGGACCATGATCTTGAATTGGATTTAGATCTTCAAAAAGATCGATTTCAGTGTTTGAATCTATCGCTGTCGGAATGGCTTCAGCTACACCGTGGTCTTCCAGTCGGTCTATTTCTAGGAGTGTTAGATCTCCTATAGGTATAATCAAAGGAGCGATTCCTTGATCTCCTTATTTCATAAATTCGGCTTCGAGAACATCTATATTGGTCATAATTGTCATTTCGTGAAGAGCTGTATACATTCCTCCCTTCCTTGGCTTTCATTTGATTTGGTGTCTTTCGATCCCCTTGTGCGAGCTCTATTTCAATTTAATGATCATAAATCCATTTTATGTCCAAATTATATAAAGCATCTTCAGCATCACGATCATCCTCAAATTGAACATATGCAAATCCTCTTGGACTTCGTGTGTAGACATCAAGTGGAACATAAACATCTACTATTGAACCATAACGACCAAATTCCCGATGTAAATCTTCAGACCTGGTGTCGTCTGCCATGTTTCTGACAAACAGAGAGGGGTTGGGGGTGCGCAGGTATCGGGACATGAAGTCGTCGGGACTCTAGGCCAGCGGCACTAATGGGCTCGGCAAACTGTCCACAGCTCTGGCGGTGGCTCACATCCACTCACCTCGAGAACAATAAATGTTTAGCATTAGAACTTTCTAGACACCAGCTGTATCTCTTCTTTAGTGGGCTTTAGAACCTATGATTTTTTAAAACTAAATCATAATTGTAAGTATAACACCTTTAATGACTGTAGTGCTACAGATCAGAAAAAACCTTAGACGTGCCATTATGAGTGGCTTCGGGGACTTGTTATACTGGCCTGACTAATGGTTATCTAAGTGTCTAGATTCAGTCTCCAGTTCAGTTCGATAACATGGGACTCAAGTCATTCACACATAACCACGTTTGGTCATTCAGGCAAGACTATTCTCCAACCAATATGTTGGCTTACCTGACAAAGACGGTACAACTATTATAGAAAACCTCTCCTTATAGTGGTTTAGATAAGAATGTCCCCCATAGGTTCAGATATTTGAATACTTGTTTCCCAATATAGAGTACAGTTGCAGAGGTTTACAAGGCTTGGCCTTGCTGCAGAAGTACATCGCTGGTGGTGGGATTTTCTTTCACCAGCCTGCTCTCTTTAATTTGTGTTCATGGTTGAGGGTATGACCTCTCTTAACATCCTGCCATGGCCACCATGCCTGCTGCCGCTGCCATGCCTCTTTGACACAATGGACTGTTATCTCTCACAAACCATGAGCCAACAGAGACATTTTCATTTTCAGCTGCTCTGGTCAAAGTACCTTATCGTGAAAACAGAGAAGTGACTAATAGACCACAGGAAACCAGAACACAGGGATAAGCTATGTTGTGCTTTATCTCACAGAAGCCTGGGGCACTTCCTAGAATTAGAATGCCAAATGCTTCACAGAAAAGGCAAAGCTGTGTCTTTACATGAGCCATGAAGTAATTTCTTCTGCACTGTATATACTGACATTGGGAAATGTTGGGTGAAAGGGCTTATGTAACCTAACCATTCTTAGCTTAGCTTTCTTATTCTGTACACTGGACAGAATGAAGTACTCATGCTCAGAGAAACTTGGTAGTTAAATATTGCATCAGGGAGATGAGGATTCATCCCAAAGCAGAGTTACTCATATGTCCTTCATTGTAATGATTGTTGTAGTTTTCATGTTGTAGGTTTATGATTCACATTGTTCTGGCAGATATGTCGATTTGCATTATGGCTGTTTGAAGCATATAAAAATGTAAGTTCTTCCTTGCAGAGGCTTTTGAAGCTAATCAATCTCATTTGGCTGTGGCTTACATTTGATGAACTCTCTTAGTCTTTGTCTTTCTTTTACCATCTCAACACCAGGAGAAACTCCTCTTCAATTCGGCAGTACATTCCATGAGAGGAAGAGTAAAGAGTTCTTGAAAAAATTCTGTGAATTTGTTTTTAAAAATGTTCTAGCAGTGGTTACACAATTTCAGTTGCATAACTGTTTAGTGATAACATTCTCTTTCCATTTTTCTAACACCTAGTACAATTAGAGCTTTGTTTTCATATGTGTGAATGTGACAGTTACCTTCAGAAAATGTTCCAGTTCTTCTAAAGTAAGAACACTTTCTGAAAGGCACTTAATCATTTCTGCATCCTTTTATTTCATTTGCTATGAAGAATATGAATTTCCCAGTAAACTTTGGGTATTTTTTCATTGAACCCCACAAAAATAAACATAGGTAGGCAGTGTTGAGTTGTTCATTTTCCTCAAAAGTTTTCATTTTCTCTTATTTTTTCAAAGAGGTTTATATGATAGAAAATATTTCTGGTAATGAATTTATTCTCCAGAGAAAATGTGCAGACAGTGTATGGACATTGTGGTGGCAAGTAAATGCTATAGGTTTATTTACAGACTGGAATGAATTTATGAATACAATGGCATTTTTTTTGTGGATTTCTGCTTCTTGAGGAGTTCACTCACTCTTGAGGATGGATGGACAGATGCTCTTTGACAAAGCAACGTTCACACCACATGGTACTTTTGTGGAAGTAGGGGCAGTTAGGAGTAAATGACAGTTGATATCTGTTACTTTCCATTCTGGACTGAACTCTATATAACTCTTTTCATTTGTTCTTGTTGTTTCATTCCTTTACCTACACAGGTGAGCTTCTTTTACAAGGTCCTGTGTTTATCAAAGAGCCCAGCAGCAGTATTTTCCCTGTTGGTTCAGAGGATAAAAAAGTAACATTAAATTGTGAAGCAAGAGGCAACCCTTCACCTCATTACAGGTACTGTGGGAAGGTTGAACATGTGAATAGAAAGTGGCAATTGTAATCAGCTTCTGTATGTTCTGCCATGTAATAAGTGTGATACACAATGCCATAGCTTTTTGGTGCATTCAACAGAACTGATTCCAGGAACATTTGGATCTCTTATGGCCTCATGTCTGAATTAAAGGGAGAACATCAGAGCATTTATTAAGCATGCTTTGTCTTTCACTGATTTTTGGAATAATTTATTTTATAAAGCTTACAGATGATAAGTTAAGTTTAAAAGATATCAAGATCGTATTCATTGATGGTGTGAAATTAAGTGGTGTTTGATCCATGTTATTTTTTGTTGTTTTTTTTTGTTGTTGTTGTTTTTTTTTTTTGATGTTGTTTTGGTTTCTTTTCCTTTTTAAAATATATTTGTTTTGTTTTGTTTTTTTATTTGCTTACACTGGATTTTTTGGAGGCTTATTAAATTTGGGGGAGTGAAATGGAATTTTAAAGTATGTTAAATTATTTTGAAGAAAACAATAATTTCTCTTATCAGGCTTTTAAAAAAATCACCTTAATATCATTACTTGTAAAATTATGTAAAAACCTATTCACTGAAACCTTTAGCTTTCACATACATACACATGCCAAAAAAGTATAAACTAGAAACGTGAGGATCAAAAGTTAAATTTTCACCTTAAGATTAAAATGTCAGCATTTGAAAGGTGATCAGGATTATGTGATAGGATGAGTATTTACTTGATTAAATATCAAAATATTAACAGTTTGTGCTCTTAGATACTTAAGGCACTCAATTTAATGAAGAGATGCCTCATTTACAATTAGCATTCACTGCTTCCATAGAAGTTACTGGGGTGGGGTATTTGAGGCACCTTCACAGCAGCACACACTTCTGCGTGATTGTTACAGCAGCACACACCTCCGCGTGATTGTTAACATCTACATCAATACTAGTTGCCCAATTCCTGTACTTTGCAGAAGAAACACCATTATACCTACATTAATTAACGTCTACAATTCCAGAGTCACCATTTAGATCCTATTGAACCTCTGTTGTTCTCTGAAACCATATAAATAATAGACTCTAAAAATCCCTGTTAAAGTGGGTCAGGCGTGCCTTAGAAAAAGACTTTTAGATTTGTGCACCTGGAAGTAATCAAGGTTAGTCACTTCAGTATGCTGAATGTATACTTAAGGAGCTTATACTGTGTCGTTTCAAGAAAATGTGCATTAAACATATACATTAACTTGTCTGAGTAAGCAGAGTCAAGGATACACTGAGGACTTTACTTGGTTTCTACTTCTTAATATAGAAATACGAAAGGCATAACAAAAACAAGAAATTGATTTTATAAGCTACTAAGATGAATTGGTTGTAGTGTATGCAACATCTGGACACATTTCTCCTTTGTGGGAGAAAATGAAACAGATCATTTGATGAAGATTCTATTCCAGAAGTATTGTTTCTCACACATTTATAAGGCTGTCTGACAGCTTATAAAAACTAGTTCTGCCCATAATAGATGAACATTTTTATATATAAATCTCAAAGTATGAGGAGGAATCCATATGGTGGTAAGCATGTAGATTATTTTTCTTTCATTGATGAAGTTGCATTTTTGTATTTATCCTATGAATTATTTCCTGATGAAAATATTTAGTGAAGAAATTCCCAATACACCAAATGTTGTCACAGAGGAATGCATTTATAATGAGAAGATTAGTTATGTTTGTAGAATGATATCTGATAGCCAGATGTCTTGAGCTTAGAAACCTAAACATTTTTTGTAGAAGTTTTTCCTTGCATACTAGGTATTCAGTGTGACGTTGTGGAGTCTGAGTGTAAATATATTAATTGCATGTACAGAATTTTGTATAACTTTCATCAATTTACAGTGACCCTCCTATTTTTTGTATATGCTGGAATGTCAATTGAGAACTTGGTTTGTTTCATTTCAAGAAAAATCTATAACTGAGAAGAGGAAATACATGAGTCTTATTGATTTGTTGATATTGTGTTTGATAAATGGAGAATTTTAAAATGGTACATATTGTGTCAAAATTCTTAGTTGATAGACAAATGGAACAGACACTTTTATCATAGCTTTAAAGATTTTCTGCACTGAAGATTTATAAACAACATGAAATCTCACCTTTGCTAAAGGTTTATAATTTCTGAGAATTGAAAGTTAGAAACACAAGAGAGTTTCTTCATTCTGAGCTGCATCGGACCATCCTATAATAACGTCCCCCTACCCCCAAAGAAAAATCAACGTTTCTGTTTTTGTGGGCTGTATACAGAATAAATAGGTTTCACTTGAGTAGAAGAAATGTAGTGTAATGTAGGTCATACTGAAGCATTTATCTATTCCCCCTGCAAATTTTGTCCTTAATTTTCCATTAAGAAATATACCATATTCTCTTAGAATGATTCAGAAGAAAAAATAAAACACTTGTATCTTCTTACTTTTTAATATTATTTAGAAATTACAGTTTAGATTCAATAAAATGAAATTAATATTTTAATGATGCAAAATAGTATTGTATATCATACAGTTCTAAACTGATAAGTAGACAAATAAGAAGCAATACACTCAGCCAAGGAGGGGATGATGGGCTCCTATGAGATCACTGATTGGAGGTGACAAAGGCATATTTCTGTAGATTCAGAACAAAGTTTAAGAATCTTGGGAATGTTTGTCCTTTAAAAGCCCAGAGATTCCTGGAGACTGGTGTAACCTTGCTCCATGAGAGATTCTGTTCCTGTTATTTTCCCTTTGGGTAAAGATAACTCTTAATTGGTCATATTAGAAACCCAAAAGTTCAAAGATTCCCATGAGAAATTACTCCTATAAAGGTCTAATTGAGAATTTTACTCTTTCTCTTACATTTCCCTGCCTACACCCTAAAGCCCACATTTAAAGGTTAATTAGTATTCAGTCTGACTGTAATTGCTGATGGTGCTGAAAAAGGTTACCTTAAGGATGTGTGGATACATAGTTTTTTAATGTAAAGACTTTTTTTCATTTCTTCTTTGGGCTTCAAACTCCAGCATCGGATGAAGATGTCCTTATGGAAGGATCACTGTCATAACCATTCATACCATTCTCTACTTAAAGAAGCATAGATATAGGCTATACTGGAGCACACACACACACACACACACACACACACACACACACACACACACATCAGGAAAGTGGGACTGCTCAGGGTAGTTACTGGAAATTCATAATTCGGCTAAAACCTACCAGGTGGATTGAGCATTCACTGTTGTTTACAAGCTATTCTGTTTAAGCATCAACTCGCCTTTGCTTTTATTACATACTATAGGTGGAGAGAAGGTCCTAAGTTTGAATGTGGTCTTACCAATTGCATGTGCTTTTACCTTTTAGATCCATGGAAACATTCAATTTGAAATTAAAAGGTTAAATTGAAAATTCACTTCATCAGTCACACAAAACCCATTTCAAGTGCTTTGTGGGCATACATAGCTACTTGTTACCATTCTGGAGAGCATGGATGTTATATCTCTATTTCTAACATATCCTATATTATACGATAGTTAATCCATAGCTACCCTGAGCTTTACAACTTGTTCTTACAAATGTCTTTCATTTTGGTCCCAAGAGAGCAAAGGGAATATTCTTCTTATTGAGCTCTGTCAAAGAGGTGAGATATTCTAATGAAGTGAAGTGTGAGGATTTGTTAGGGTATAAACTCTAAGATAAATTTTTCCTCCACATGGAGACTCCTTAAATTTCCTTAAATAGGATTTCCTGGGATGAATGTACATTTCATGTGTGCTCAAATTGCTGAGAGTCAACTAACTGTACTTAGTATAAAAACAAATGAAAACTAAAGTAACACACTAATTTTGTTCACTATTTTGTCAGAGAAAAACGTAATGAAAAGAAGTTTACACTTAATTTTCTTGTGTGTATATACATGTATACTGAGTCCTACACATTGTTTTTTTGTGTAGCATATTGGAGTATAGCACTATTTCTGTGAATTCATGATTTATATATAACCTATGTATGTACAGTTAGTTATATTTCATTAAAGAGTATAAGGATGCTTGTGGAATGTATCATATACCTTATACATAGGTATATGCTACCTAATATTTTTAATTTAGACAATCACATAATAAATGACATATTTTAAGTATAATTTTAGTCTATGTATTGTGCCCTTGTATAGTTTTTATTATTATGTAATAGTTGGTGTCACTATTATCCATTTTTATACCAAGGCAAATAATAGCTATCATTCTGTTAACACTGCTGCTAGTTCTCTAAACTTGGGTCCTGAAGCTCTGTTTGATTTCCTCAGATTTCCAGTACAGAGCTCTGCTTCCTGTGCTTAGAATTAGTCCCTAACAGCAAGCACTGAAAATTCACTGAAGTGGTTGCAAAATATTAAAATTAAATTTATCTCCATACTTTCTGAGCCTAATAGAAGACAACTCATGCAAGGTGTATTTGAAAATAAAAAGGCTGTATCACAATCCTGGCCACTAAGCCTTCTTGACAACTTTATCTCTTGGCTCTATCCTGCAAGACTTCAGGTGGCCAAGGCCCCTGACCTTCCTGTACTACACAGGGAGTTGTGACAGTGCCTGGCTGTGTGTACTTTGACATTCCTGTACTATACATGGAATGTAACCCTGCTGATAGGATAGCACTCTCCCAGGGTAATGATGCTTACTGTAGCTGTACCAAGCCAACAGTAAGGGCTCACTTAGTGGCTGGAGAAAGATCCACCATGAAACTGTCAAGAAGAAAAAATATAAATTTAGAAGAAGATATTTCAGAATTCAAGAATGCCATAGGAAAACTTCTGCTTCAAAGAGCTAGGTGGTTGATTTTTTTCTAGACATTATGGTTTGGATTAAGTCTTAATTGTTGGTTCCATTTTATAAGTTGCCTTGAGGTAACCAAGAAAGCTTCTATGACTCAAAGCCCCCTGATTCTCTTCCCACAACTTCACCTCTCAAAAAAAAAAAAAAAAAAAAAAAAAAAAAAGAATTCATCTTTCTGGTAATGTCATTATTTGCTCCAGGACGTATCAGAAAAATAAGAAATAAATGCACAGCCAACACTGTGAAAAGTCCGAATCAGAATTCACAAGGAAAAGTCAACTTCTATACATTAAAGGTGTCATGTAACACAATATAAATATTGCTCTTGTTTTGGTTAGTTTGTTTGTTCTTAAGTAGGACAAGGAGAGGGGATGTGAATCAAATCAGTCACTTTTACATGCTTAGCTACTCAGGATCTGTCAAGAAGGCACACTTATTTCTTCTCTCAGAGTCACAAACAAGAAACATGTTCAGAGAAGAATAAAGAAATTTGCCAGAAAATGTAAAATTTATGCACAGAAGGCAAATCTGCAGGAATATCACTTAAGTCCTTAAAATAGTGTAAACACTGATGTATTTTAACTAGGTTGTATAGGTTGGAGGCACTTACGAGAACATCTGTTTTCATTTATTATACTAACAATGGATAGGGTGTGTGTATGTGTGTGTGTGTCTCTGTGTGTGTGTCTCTGTGTGTGTCTTTCTCTCTGTGTGTGTGTGTCTGTGTTTGTGTGCATTTGGGTATCTGTGGTAATACTTAATGTTTATTAAAGAAATGAGAGTCTGCATGATAAAACACATTTTACACACAAGGATTTGTTTTACCAAAAAACATAGCATCTCAACTTAAATCATTTCAATTATTGCTGAAGCCTAAATAATTATTTTTGGATAAAGTATTGAATATGTAAATTCATACATTCATTCTTTCAAGGGCTGCAATTATTCTCATCCCTCCAGTAAACACAGGAGCAAACATTGCAACACACACAAATGCATTTGCTTATTAACTCGAAAGCTGCTTCTAAAACCACAAATTGCTTCTGTGATTACACTACTAAATTTTCTGTCAAAGCCCAAGTAAAGGATTGCCTGTTGATTTAACAAGTGCTTAGCATGGGCTTATTTCCCCAACACAACTCCAAACCCACAAAAGATCCTGGTGTTATTTGAGTCTTTCTGCTTTCTTTTATCCTGTGGGCCAAAATGTAGAGTTTATTTTTCTCCAACTTGTTAGTTATGCTTTTGCTTCACTGACCAGATTTGGTGTGATAAAGTCAACGTCAGAAGACAACTATTTGACAATATCCATAGTGCGGTTAATTATATTTTACAATTATTTTGTAAACTAATATAATACCATTTGCCTTATTATTTAGGTCTGTTAGTTTCAGTTTCTAAGGGTGAGGTCTCCTCAATTTGTAACCAAGTTGAATTAGCAGACTTGTTGACCCTGTCTTTACAGATTGGCATTGACCATACACAGTGGGAAGGACATGGAGCCTACATCAACTGATGTGATGCTAAATGTTAGAATTTTGAGAACAGATGTCAAAGTGAAATAGGATTTTATTGCTTACCGTGAAATCTTGAAAAGGTGGGCTTTTGTACTTAATGCACTATTATATGAAACATACACACACCACATGAACATGCACACGCGCACACACACACACACACACACACACAGACAGAGAGGGAGAGAGAGAGAGAGAGAGAGAGAGAGAGAGAGAGAGAGAGAGAGAGAGAGAGAGAGAGGTCATTCTCTCTTTTATTTACTCCCTTCCCACTAGCTTGTTTATTACTGCAGAAGGCAATTGTGCACATCTTTGTGACTCTTGTAGTTTTAGGTTGCTGAATGTGACACAGGGAGTGTTTATGCTTTAGTCATAGGGACTACACATTTGGAATGCTTGCTTATGCCACATAGCAAAATTGCAGAGACCACTGCTCCCCAATTTGCTCATCTGCCCTAAAGAATTGTCCTCATATGGCAACCTGCATTCAACTGTACCCCTCTGTTGCACCGAGGTTAACCCCATTTTCTCACTCCCCTTATTTTCTTTGCAGTGTTCCTGTTGTGTAGAGGGTGTAAAGCCTTACAAAACGTAAATGAGTTAAACTTATACCTCCTCTAGAAATCTAGAACTTCTAAATTTCCCTCCTCAAATAACCATTTTTTAAATATTTATTCAACTGCAAATTTCCACAGGGGTCTGGTTCAGGAGTGTTCTTCTCCTATGAATCAACTGGCTCCTGCTGTAAGCGTGGTGAACCGTGTCACAGTTACGGATCATACAAAGCAAACTCCAATCTCAGTTCAGAATGAGCATTTAAACACTGAGAACTGGCAGTAAATATGTAAGATCATTCTAAAGTGTTATAACATGACTGTGCTGAGGTGCTTAATCCTATGACATTTACCACTAGCTAAAGAAACATGGTTAGTCAGCTTCTGAGGCACAAGGTAAATGTTATGTGATAGAAATTTTGCTGCGTGCAGTACCAAGAGCTGTGGCTCTAGCTGCCTTTGCTGGAGATCCTTAGGCTGAGGCTTCCAAAGTGGAATCTGTGTGTGTGAATACACTCTTGAGATGCTTTAAATAAGTTCCACATGGTAGAAAGATTACATCCTGATGCAAGAAAAAAGTGGTTCTTTTTGCTTTCGTTCCTTCCTTCCTTTTTTTTTTTTTTTGATATAATTTGAAATATCCTGATCAAAGAGGAAATTGAGAAGTTTTTACAAAGAACTATGAATTTGCCATACCAAAAGACTATATCACATTTTATAAACTGAAATTTGTGATCTTAATGTATGATGTGACTGTTCTAGTTAACTTCTATGACTTCTAGATGCGTCCACTCTTTAGACATTGAAAATCACTGAGACTTGAAGTTCACAAATAAGAACCACACAAATAAATTTAACATCTTGCTAAACAATTAATAATATTTTAAAGTAAATTTAAAATATCTTTCAAGCCTTCTCTGTAGCTCTTTTCGGCTACATGGAGCCCATGGCAAGGTTGGATATATAAGCCAGTTTCCTGAGTTGTTCTGACATCTGAGGAATGAGAATGAAATTTCCAGCTAATAAAATGAGTCTGGCTTACAGATGTATTTGTGCATATGTTTTATTAAGAAGGAGCTTTCATGTCTTCAGGTTCTTAGTTGATTTGTTTTCAGTGATGTCTACCTATGTGTGTACCTTCATGAGTTTGTTTGAACCATCTGTATGTTTGGCTGACAGAAGTCAGGCTGGAGTTAACTCCCTTGGAACTAGAGTTACAGTCGATTGAGCACTGCCTACCATAGGTACTGGAAACAAAGCCCGAGTCCTCTGCCAGAGCAACCACTGCTATATCCACTGAGCCATCTTTTCAGCCCCAAGTTTATTTCTTATCCAGATGAAAATATGGGACATATGTAGAAATAAGTCCCTAATATAAATATTTTGCCTCAAGATCCCGGAACACATTTTTATTTCTCAGAATAAAGCAGTTTCTGGAATTCCAGTCCCAGACCTAGCTTACATATTTCAGAGTTGAAATAAAAAATAACTCTTTTGAATACATATATCGTTCAGCGAGTGAAAAGAAACATCAATATTTAATAAGATACTGCAATACTTTTCTATCACCAAGGGGATGAGTTCCATTGAGTGATGGATTTAGTGTTTAGAATGAGAAAACTAATTATGTTTTGTGAAGATTAACATTCTTCAATATAACTCAAGAAGGTCTTACATCTGAAAAGTGTTGTGTGGAAGTGCCCAGGCACGTTTGCTCTAGCAGAGGCATATTTAAAAGTGATACAGTTTTACTTCTGTGCCTGGTAAAAGGATCTAGCAATTGTGTCTGTATGATAAAAAGCCAAGGTAAAGGAAGTATGAAACATCAACACGTAATAGAACAATTTTTCCCTTTTTGCTTCTTTACTTGAAACGTAGCAATGGTAACTTTTAGACTGTAGACACTTACTGAAATAAAGTATTGCCACAAACATTTTATGATCTCTTAAATCTTACAACCTATTAAATAGGCAAGGGGAAATGATTCTCTATATTTTTATTTATTTTTTTACAATTTTCCACACAGCCATTGAACCTTTATTATTCAATAGCTAAACATAAAAACATAGTTTTTAAATGAAGCCATTAGGTATTCTTAGGTCTGAAACTTCTACGTTCTCGGCTGTAATACAGCTTTCCCCCCTTTACAAACTGTATTTTGTAGGTAATAAAAACAAATATATTGCTGGAAAGATAGCTCAGACAGTAAAGTGCTTGCCTTATAGGGAAGAAACTCTGAGTTAGGTCCCCCAAACCTATCTAAAACCCCCAGTACGGTAGTGTTCTTACAATCCTAGTGCAGGGGAGGCAGAACCAGTTTGTTCTCTGTGGCTCCCTGCTTGGGTAACTTATCCCACTTGGCAAGATCAAATTTTGAGGGGTAAGAGACTGTTTTCTGTTTTCTTTTTTTTATTTTTAGTTGCCAACTAGGGTTCTTTTCTGGTTTCTATATACACTGTATACATGAATCTCTGTGCATACACCCCATGCTCATGCGTGTGCATACACGTACACAGAGTAGGGAGAAAGCAAATACGATAGGACATTGTCTATAATTTAAACATATATAAAATCAAGTGCATCTGTCTAACTCAAGTTTAAAAACATTTTCTCTGTTTAGTCACATTGAGCAGATTCGTAGCTGACAAAACACATTAACCACAAGAATCAAACCAACTTACTTGGTTTAATATCAGATCTCCTCATCACAAGGCAGATCTAGCATGTGTTCAATCCTTCTTTTGATAACTTCTCAGGGAAGGCACAAATGTTGAAACCGTATGTGCAGGTAAATCTGTTCCACATGAGAGGACGTGACCAGAAGGATGGAATGAAGCAGTGATGTGGAACCAGCAGGTGCTCACTGGATGTAGAACAGCAAGAGATTACAGGGAAGAGGGTCAGGAGGCTGTGACAGCAGCCATTTTCTGTGTTGGCAGTGGTTTCTGCTTCAAAAGAAATGGCTCAGCCTGCCACCATTGCACTCAATTGTCTAAGCAAATTCACTTGAGAATTTGAATTTTTTTTTTTTTTACACGTGAAACATTTAGGTTCAGAAAAGTTGGATATTTTTCTTATGTTCATTAAACTAGAGGAGGACCAGTCTTTTGTGGAATGGATCTTGAACTGAGGAACAGTAACCGTGTCTTTATTCACACTATTTTGGTAAACTTTTGCTTCTGTGAAAGGGTGCATAGCTTTCAAAATCAAGCAAGCAAGCGCATCCAACTGGATGGCCATTGGGTTTTTGACCTTAGTGCTAGGCATACTGTGTTCAGCCATGAGAGGTCAGAGGTCTGCTTCATATTTGTGCTGCAGTTGGGCAATTCAGGACAGCACAGTTACAAGGGAAACAACCATTTTGAAAGCATATTTCTATTTCAAATACAAAAGCAAACGGAACAAACAAAAAAACACCTGCTGGCTTAGAAGGGACTTTTGCCAAATGATGTCTTTACATTTTGCTTTAAAGATGCAAAGATTTTCTTTGTCTTATTTCACACTTTGATAGGATATACTTTATTTTCTTCCATTTAGCACAATTTGCCTCTTGTTTACAATGCATGTTCTGTCTTTACTTTAAATTCAATTAACAGTGCCTGATGTTCCAGTATCTGAGCTACTCACAGGGACATTCTGTGAAGGGGCTTTTCATGTGATAGCTGTTTGCACTAACTCTGTCTTATGTATGGGATCACATGACATTCAATTGTAGTCAGGACTTTAGACTATAATAATAGGAGGTCATAACCAAAGCTATGACACATTTCTATTTTAAAACCATATTCCCAAGTTTCTAGCTAATTCATTGGGTAAAGAGATTAGTCCCTGAAGAAAATTTATTTTTATTTATTTTGAATGCTTCATGAATAATTTATTCCATTTAAAGTTTTTTTTTCTTTTTTTTTTAACTGTGAACTTTTTATTTTCTCGATCACAACTTGCACAGCCCAGTGTTATGGCATTCAGCAGCATGGTGTTTGTTCCTTATTCTTTTTAAAAAATTTTGTCATGTTAAAAGGGAAAGCAGTTGGACGATATTAAATGTCATTGCTAAACAACAACTTATAAATTTCCCTTCATAAAGTGAGCAAGCAACTCTGAGAGGGTTGATGCTGACATGTCCAGTAATGAGGTTACAACCTGTAGTTTTAAACTCAGTAACTTTAAGGTTCACAAATCTACTTTACTTTAAAAACTAAAGCTATTTTAAAACTTTAAATGTAATGTTTGCATTTTAAACTAGCTAGTAATTTTTAAATATTTCTAAACTTTCCTTAAACCACTGGAATCAAACTCTTACTACTCAGTCGGCTGTCCTCAGCTGTGTTCGTCCTCAGTTGTCAGTATGACACAGGTCACTGTATTAAAATGTTCTCTTTGTCTTCATATTTACCTTCTGAGGCGATTTTTTAACTTAATGTGTTACTACAAAGATTAGCAGATCTTTAATCAAGCACTATGTTAATGCTGTAATATCAAAATATGGTGCATTATTTCGAATATTCAGATTGAATAGGGTAAAAGAAAGTCTTTAAATGCTATAGCATCCTAGGACCTGTTCCCCCCTACTGTGGCGTTGCATTTTAGTCTATGGAGACACTCACTGGTGCTTGACTGACATTTTGGTCTGGGTTTGCCTTTAATATCTTAGTTTAATTAAGATTAGAAGTAATGTGTTCAACAAATATTTTTTTTTGTCTCATCCTCTCCAAATCAATGGGAAAAGCTTACCTTTTCATATTTATTAGGGATTTTATGGGCCCAGACTTTTGGCCCTGAAGAGAATTTGTGACAGTGGCACAGGAGCCATGCTATTAGGAATCCAGCTTCAACACTGACTATCTGTCCTCAGGCAGATTCCTCCTTTCACTGCTTCTATCTTCTCTAAGTCTAGTCTGTTTTTCCCATGCAGTTCTGCACATGGTGTGCAGTAGTTACTCTGCTATAAACTCCATGTAATCTACAATCCCTTGCTGGTTGTAATATAGGTTTTAAACACACACACAAACACACACACACACACACACACACACACACACTCACAGAGAGAGCAGAGGAAGGGAATGGGGAGTGAAAGAAAGAAGGAAGGGGAGGGGGAGAGAAAGAGATCCCAGTATACACTTGTACATTTTGTGTATAATTATAATGCATATTTTGTATATGATTTACACAGTGTGCATCTTCAGTTATAGTAGACTATTAGAGTAGTACTGACTCAAATCCTACTTGATTCCTACTTTTAATTCATTAGGAATTCTCACGATGCTCCTTTTGAATCTATACAAGTATGTGGATCAGCTGTCCCTCCTGGAGACATGAGCTCCCTTTTCTGAGGAGGTAACTGAGGTTGAACTTAGCTAGGGAAACGGAGGGATGAAAAGAATAGCCAATTGGACTGAAGTACATATGCCACTCTAAATGACCACCACAGTGTCACCACAGTGTCCCAGCAGTGCTAATATTTTGCAGCATTCTATCTGCTCTGAGCCACAGAGGCCCTTATATATGCAGACATATCTCCCAAGAATTCACATTGCTCCCCACTTCTTTAAAATCAAGAGGTGTGATTATTTCTTCCCAACAGAAGTGGAATAGTTGGGGTGGGGATTTCTATAGTTTTTTTTTTTTTTTTTTTTTTTTTTTTTTTTGCTGGGAACAGAAGGGACAAAGACTTTTAGGAGGGATGTTCTTAGTCCATCCTGTCCTGGAAGAGGAAGAGCCTGCATTCATTCCATCATAGGATTCTGAGGTCCACCAGAATAGCAAATGTCCACTTGAGATTCTGATCTCCCTGACACACAAACTATTAGTCATTCTTGTTTGATGCAATGGCAGAATACTTGACCCATTCCAGCCATGCACTTGACTATTTTATCAGTGAGTCTGTTCCCTGGGCTACTAAGTTCTGCCCTTTCTGATGCCTAGGAAAACATATCACTTTCATTCACTTATGCAGTTGTAAGGTTGTAATTCTTGTAAATTTGTTGTAAGGCTGTAAATTGTAATTCCTGGTCAAATAATTATTTCTATCATTTGTTCCCTTTTATTATTAATTTGCCTTCTTTTTGACCAGTGTTTTGCAAAGGCATGAACTATTGCAGGTATGCAAGAAATACACATTCCCTCTCAACTTTTACATTTAACTTTTCAAGGACCTGGTTTAAGGCAAATAAATTGTATTTATACTGATCAGTTGTTTGTCAGTTTTTCAAATTTAATAATTTTTATCACAGAGTAGGCATAATGTCTCCCCCTTGATTTTCAATGGAACATCTTCCTGTAAATACTTGGGTCCCTGTAGAAACAAAATTTCTCCCAGCTTTTGAAAGACCTTGGTTTGGTATAGAAGGCACAGAAGGAGGCCCTCCACTTAGGAACTCAACTGGGCTTAAATATTCATCAGTGGCTAGAATGAAATATCATTCTCTGAGAGAATAGCTTCATATTTTGGGATTCTAAAACCTATTAACCACCTAGAGCCTCCTGTTTTCAGAGTGTTGTTACTGGCGGGGCAGTACTTATAATTAGACAACCACCAAAGGTTAACTATTGGCTCTTCTAAGTGAGGAGGGTTGAGGCAGTTTCTGATCCCCTGTGCTTCAGTTTTTGCCTTGAAATGGGATCTAATAGTTTTAACAAATACACTATTATCTCTCTTTCTCCCTTTGACCCCAATGAGTGGCTTCAGAAATGGTATCTATGTTCACACTTGGGAAATAAATGGACTTGTCTAAAGAGAGCAAGACCAACAGTTATTAATTTTCTGTTTAAGATTTTTAACAGCTTGATTTTTTTTTAACTCCCATAGAAGATCTAGCTCCTCATCTGGGAATTTTTCATTGTGGCTTTTAGTTTGGGTAGCATAAGAGTCAAATCAAACTTTATAAAGTTCCATTGAGGCCAAAAATTTTGTAAGTTCTCTTGGTTTTGTGGAGTGTGGTATATTTTTAAAAAATTAGATATTCTCTGTATTTACATTTCAAAGGTTATCCCTTTTCCCTCCCCCTCCCATTGCCTCCATGAAGGTGCTCCCTCTCCCAAACGCCCTCCCTACCTCAGCACCCTGGCATGGGAAGTGTGGTGTTATTTTTTCCACTCTTTCATGTAATAACTTTCTACTCCCTTCCCTGACCAGATCATCTAAATAGTTTATTTCTTTTCTTGCAAAGTGTAAGTTCTGTTTAGAAATTCTAAGTCCCTGTCCCTCACATAAATGTAACAAGGCTATTGTCGATTTAATAATTTCATCGTTTTGTTCCCATGACTAATAAATCATTTATGTGTTAAAGATGCCTCATTTCTGAAGGATGAGGGAAATCACCTTCTCTCTCTCTCTCTCTCTCTCTCTCTCTCTCTCTTTCTCATTTCTGTCTCTGCATCTTCCACCTTGTGAGGCAAATACACTTCTGCTATCTTCTGCCAAAAGACAGCTCTAGAGGGCATCATTGAAATCATCATACTGAATCACTTGTAGCCATGAGGAATTTTTAAAAATGTTGAATAAAGGCTTAGGACCTCTGGTGTCTGATAAGGACAATCTGATATACTGTCCATTTTGACTAGCCTAAGTCTCATTCTATTTTTTTAAAGAAGCATTGTATAGAGGGGCATTAAATGACTAAGGTGTGCTTCTCAGGAATACTATGATTCGCATCAATCCTGCTCTCCCTACCGGAGGAATGGGGTACTTTTTCTTAACTGCATTCCCAAGGCTGTAAGACTGATCAGAGTCAGAGTAATCTGCAGCACACTCTGTGATTCTTTGTCCTACAGGTTTCAGCTCTTTGTATCACTTCTTCTAAGTAGGCAAAAGAACAAGAGAATAGATATCTATTCAGACTAGTTACAGAGTTGATACCTAAGGAATTGATCCAAGTGATCAATCACCAATATGGATTTTCTATAAAGGCTTCAGTTACCTTTTTAAACTTTAGACCTCTGAATCATTAAGATTTGTGCCTGAATATACCTAGGCACTTGCATGCTTGATTAGGGGGTCTTACCACTGCATTCAAAATCTACTTTCAATTTCAGGTTACTGTCCTTAGTAAGGCACATTAAATATTGTGTAAATCAGAATATTTTTCCATGTTCCATAACATATACAACTATTCTTATCCTTTAAGGGGCAGGCACTATTTTAGCCATTGTTTTCAAAAATCTTTGTGCTGTACAATTGAGCCCAGTATTGCTGTAATGTAAAATATAGTGGTAGTGTGGTCTTATTGTCAGATTTTGGTCATCTAGGAGGTCAATGATTTAATGTACAACTCGGATGTATCCTTGTTTTCATTGCATGTGGGTAGGACTTCATCAATGTGCCAGCATACTTGGTGTTTAAACACTTTCACTTTTTAGTTATAGGTTATTTAAAAATGAGAAATTTTAGTTTTTTTTTTTAATTTTTCACTTTCATAAATGAATACATCCCTGGGGTTGCCACTTTCTTTGTCCCCAGGTGGTATTTGGGTCTTTATTGCAATGCATTGTTGTGTGAAAAGATCTATGTAAGCTTCAGAAAAGAGAAGAACGCATGCCCCAGGACAGATCTTTCCTCAGACAAATTGAAACAGAGTTGAACAGTTACCAATTAATTTATTAAATGTGCTCAGTCAGGCCAGATAAATCAAAGAAATGTGCTACCTCCTACTAGGTGGTTAACATGAGATTGGCCTGAAGTTTCTGAGATAATTACTTCCAGTTTCTGCTCTATCTTCACTCACATAGACCCTTTCCCCTGGGAGCTAGTGAACAAGCTAAATTATCCCCAGCTCTAAGAAAACCCCTCAAGCGTCTTTAACTTTGTGATGCTGCTTTGCGACAATTCCTACTAAACTTGACCTTTTGCTTCTCAAAATATGTATCTGTTCTTTTTGAATGCTTTTTAGATAGGGTCTTACTAAGTCACTGAGAGTGCCCTAAAGCTTGGGGCTGTCCTCCTGACTCAGCCTCTTGAGTGTTGAGATTCCAGGCTTGGAATGCTTACAGTGGGGTTGGTAACACTGAGGCATCACTTTAAATCTAAGCTTCCTAAGAAGAGAAATAACCTTGACATTTACATTTCAGGTGGCAGCTGAATGGCAGCGATATCGATACCAGTCTGGACCATCGTTACAAAATGAACGGAGGAAACCTCATAGTTATTAATCCTAACAGAAATTGGGATACAGGAAGTTACCAGTGTTTTGCAACAAATTCTCTTGGAACAATAGTAAGCAGAGAAGCCAAACTCCAATTTGCCTGTAAGTTAACATTTGTAAATATATATGATCCAACACTTTAAAATGCATATATGAAGCTGTGTGGTCATTTACTTTTGAAAAAAGATGTGATATATTTTTAAACTCAAAAATGGATTTAATACTTTCTTGCTCTCTTGCTCTCTCTTCTTTTGCCCACTTTCCCTTACTCCCTCAATCCACCCTCTCCCCATTTTCTTCCCCCTCCAAGTGCCCATGACTGAGCCCCTACTTGTCTACTCCTCTTCTCTCTTCTCTTTCTCTACCACAACTACCCTCCTAACTCCCCTCTCAATGCCCTGAATAAACTCTATTTTGTTCTAAAAAATGGATTGAATAACTCTGCTTCAGCCTGTTGAGTTTTGAGCTCTCCTTATATTTCTCTAGGGCAGAACTCATAAAATAAATTGCATATGTATTTACTAGAATAGGTTATTGGCCATTATTTGACTAGGGCTACAACAGCTGTTTACCAACTCAAAGGTCAAGAATCTGGTAGTTGTTTAGTGCATAGTCATATAGTTTTTGAATGCTGAAATAGGTTTTAACACCATTGAAAGATAGGTGAACATGCTAGTGAGAGTGAGGGCTAGCAGGTAAAAACACAAAAGATTTCTTTGTGGGAGTTACTGAGGGTGGACCATCAAATGCTCAGAGGAGAAGGGGAGCAGCCAAGATTATTGTGGGAGGGGTTGACCAGGAGGGAGCAGGGAGTAGAGTGTAAAGTACATAAGTAAAAAAATTAATAAGACTAAATAAATGTAATGAAAATAGATTCCTTCTTCCATGTTTTATTACATGGCTTTAAGATGATGTGGCCCAGATTTAAGGTTGGTCTTCTGACCTCAATAAGCACAAACAAAGATAAACAGTAACTTTAGCCTTCTGTGTAGCTGTCTGAAAGTGCATATCTGAGATATGGATATGGCCTGGGAAAGGGTCTTTGACCCTCCCATACTTGGCTCCCATAAAAATAATTAAAAGATGACAAAGTTTGAAACACAAAACAAATAGCTGTCCAGCTCACAATACTTCACCTCTTCCTCCCTCCCCAACTCTCCCATCTCCTCTTCTTCCCTTATTGTCTCACTGTTTCTCTGTTGTGTCTTTGCTTTTCTGAGGGGGCATGTATATTATCAAAATAAAGGTTCTCACTATCAGAACTTAAACTCAAACTCATAAAGACCCTTGACCTTTCCTCCAGCATTCTAATCAGTTCTCAAAGTTCTAACTCCTCCTTTTCTTGGCATCTGCTACATTACAGTCTGGGTATACAGTAAGACTGGCATTTTATATTCCTTTTGGTGTTTCTCTGAGTGATTCATTCTGAAGATGCAGAATTCAATCTTGTATACAAGTTTCATATTACATTGCATTAATAAAGTTCAAAGTGTGTTTGTTTTAATTAATATGATAGGGATATAAATTCTGGTAAAGAGGTTAATGAAGGAGATTGTTATTAATCATTAATTGTAGAGAGGTGAAAGATATTTAATGATTATTAGAGTTGATTAATTTAGATATGAGGATAGAATATAATACTAACCTGTAAATTAAAGGAGGCATACAGGGTGGATGTTTGTGTGGACATGATGATAAGAACTGCAGGTCAGAGAAGTCCTTGTTGTCTTTGGTGAAGAAAAGGGCATGGCTTGGATTACCAGACAGCACTCCCCATTCCATTGGGTGATGTAGTCTGGGCTATTTCACTGGTCTGTTTCCCTTCATGCGGTGGAGAGTTTTGTTGTTCTCTGCTCAGAGGGGAAGTGAATGGGTGGAAATCTAGCCATCACTCCACTTTAGTATGAGTGAAATACAAAAACATTGTGTTTGATTTTTAAGGTGCTTTGAATTACTACTGGTACCTTAGGACATACTCATAGTCCACAAAACCATTTTTCTTTGGAGATTGTCATTTCCCTTCAGTATATTGTAAGATGCACAAATTATTGAGAGAAGAGTGAAAGGGTTTCCCAAAATGTACATATATGTACACATACATATGCACATATATTAGTTATTTGTGTCTGTTCCAAATTGTGTAGTTTATCATCTCTGTTTTTTCTTTATTCTCTGAAAGTTTGAAGAGTTATGTTCAAAAGCCCGCATATCCTTACTCTAATCAATTAGTTTTGCCTTACTGTTAAATTTTTTTTTATTGGATATTTTATTTATTCACATTTCAAATGTTATCCCCTTTCCCGGTTTCCTCTTTGTAAACTCCCTATCCTGTCTCTCCACCTTCTTCTATGAGGGTGCTCCCCCACCAACCCACCCACCCATTCCACCTCACTGCCCTGGAATTCCACTACACTGGGCCATTGAGCCTTCACAGGACCAAGGGCTTCTCCTCCTATTGATGTGAGATAAGGCCATCCTCTGCTACACATGTGACTGGTGTCATGGATTCCTCCATGTGTTTGTGGTTTAGTCCCTGGGAGTTCTGGGAGATATGGTTGGTTGAAGTCCTTGGAGTTGAAAACGACTTCAGCTCCTTCGGTCCTTTTCTTCTTGATCATAATGTTATTTTATTTTAGTATATTTGAGATGGAATGTGTTTGTAAAACTATGTATTATAGTGGATGTTCCAATGCCATGAAGAAAACATGAAGAGTATCTGCTACCACTTATTGTTTAGAATTTGAAAGATTTGAGATGCCATGTATTTCCCTGAAAAAAACTTTGTTGAGCATCCCATCTTCTTCCCTGCTTGCATAGATGGTTAATTTCTTAAATACGTTTATACAGTTTTCCATCCTCTGACTACAGGTGCATGGACTTCTAAAAGTGTGATAGTGTGATACCATTTTAAGTTTCTTAGTGGCAGTTAACACAGTGCATAGAGGGGCAATATTTTATTCCTGTAGACATATGTTTAGAAATACCTGTGAAATCTTTTGATAATTTCACATAGACACACAGACACACACACACACACACACACACACACACACACACACACACACACACACAATCTTGATCATATCTACCTCCTTCTCCACAAACTACCATTTCCTGTATCCAGTATACACAACCCCCTCCCACATTTATGTTTTCTTATTTCTTTTTAAAAATAACCATTGAGTCAATTAATGTTGTTTCCATATACATGATGTGATGATAATTTACCTGAGCACAGGCAGTTTAGTAGTCCCACAACCCCAAGGAAACATGACTCCACCCCACCAGCAGCCATTAGCTGTCTAGTTCCTAGCTGCTTAGCCACCTGTGAGTGTCTCCATGTTACAGATTACTTTTTTGTTACTTAAAGCAAATCCTTTGCTTGCTAACAGTTAATCCTTTTGTTGACATAGTCAAATGTGCAGGTGTTCTTAGCTTTGTGTTTTAAAAGATATTTTTTCTCCTCTGTAGTTATCATCCCTGATTTCTGTCAATAGTTTTCTGACTTTATTGTGAAATGAAAAGTTATTATCTTGAAGCATTAATAGAAGCTTTAACATTCAGCTACCCCAATGTAAATGCACAATCTTTGGATTTGACATTGTGCATCTTGTAGGAGAGTGCTGTCTATGTGTTTACTGGAAAATACCCAGTTCACTGGATCAGAGGGACTGTGGGAGATAAAGTCCACATTTTACTGCTGGACACAGTCTGTGCTATTTACACTTTAGTCTCTCCTGCTTTGCAAGACGGGAGAATATGGGATTTCTCCCTTGTCCATCCTTGCTCCTATTACATGATTTTCATATATTTTACTGAATTCACTCTGGTATACATAAAACGTGTGGTATTTCTATATGAGAATTGCACAGTTGCTCTTGATTTAGGAATATGTAAATAGCATTACAGTTTTACTATCTGATATGGTATTTATCCTAGATTTAAAATTCTTTTCTTTAATACTTTTTAAAAAAATTCTCTCTCTCTCTCTCTCTCTCTCTCTCTCTCTCTCTCTGCTCTCTCTCTCTGTGTGTGTGTGTGTGTGTGTGTGTGTGTGTGTGTTTGTGTTTGAGTCTTCATGCATGTGGTGCCTGTGTGAATGATTGTCCATCCACAGAGGCCAAGTAGAATATAATATCCCTTAAAACTGAGTTATAGTAAGTGTGGGTACTAAAAAACAATCTTTGATCCCCTGCAACAGCTTGAGCTATGGTTTCAAACTATATCCTAGGTTTTATAGAAGCTCCTGATTAAACACCTTTCTGGCACTTTTGTTTTTATTTCAAGTTATTTGTTTCTTAACAGTGGTTTAGTAACTTTATTGAGATTTTGATACTGGTTCCAACCTTTTTGTCTGTCTACTTAGAGAACATAGTCTAGTATTTTGAAGAGAAAGTAAAAATACAAAGAGGAGGAGGACAGACATGAGAGCAAGAAATAAAAACATTTTCTTTTACACAGAACTCTGCCAAATTTGAGGATAATTTTTGTGCATATCCTCCTAGATTTTGAGCAACATCAGTTCCTTTAAATGGTGTTCTTGGGCAATATACCTAAGGCTATTTGGAATATGACAGTTCAGGTCTTTCCTACACAGCAGATTTATGTCTTCCTGAAACTCTGTTCCTTGTACTTCTTGACCTTGAGTCTGATACATTTTTCCTAATTCCTAATGTAATGTTTTAGAGTACAATGCCCACAGTGTACCAAGAAAGGATGGATTATGTAGTCATTTTATCTTGATTGTCTGCCTAAAATTGTTAGAAGTGTGTAGTTGACTGAAAGATTGGACCATATACCCTGTTGGAAGGAATTTTCATCAGAATATTAAATCTGCTTCTTCCTAATTTCTGCTGCAGTTCTGAGGGATTCTGATATCATTTTTGTTGATGATGTTTTATACAGAGAGTGCCCTTTTTTTCCTCAAAGAAATTTAGTGAAATTCTCTGTATAATTCTGAAATTTCAGGATTTTTTTGTTCTTGAAGCTTTCTCTTATAGCCCATTTACTTCATGGATTTCAAACCAGCTTTCTTTTGACTGGATAATCTTATGCTTTTCCCCCATTTTTTTCTATTTATGAATACTGTGATATATGTCTTAAGGAGCTGAGGTGGGATGGGAGATCCTTCCAACAATTTCATATTTTCCAAATCCATTTCCCTTTGGCATTTACATATACTTCTTGGTAGATTGCCAACTCCTTATTTGAACACTTTTATTGAGTTTTCAAATCTGTTATGACATATTCTCCTCAGCTCAGTTATTTATTTCCCATTTGTCAGGAAAAGACACAAAGATCTTCAGTTTTAAAATTCCATGCTTTACTTTAGGATATATTTTGTCAAAAGTATGTTAATTGCTTTATGCCTTTCCGGTTATATTGGGAACAGAAATCGATGCATATGTTGTTAATTGATTAAATTTCTTCTCTGACAACTTCATGCAAACCTAGAGATTTTCTTTTCTTTTTCTTTTTTATTTCATCCACTACTTTTCTTATATCTCCCACTTTTTTCTTTTATTCCTCAGTTCTGCATGTGCCATTTTTCAACATTTATGGCATTTTGTTTGTTATATGCCACTCTGATACTAATTAGGACTGTCTATGTTTCCATGTATATTTAACTGTTAATTGGAACCTGTTGGGCTCAGCATTTGGTACATAACTGATGGTTCCTTGCTCCATAGAATCTGTTAGTTATCAAAAGTTCACTATTTTCATAATCCAAGGTAATTTATTATTTGAAATTTTTATGAGATCATATCTGTATCTTTTAAAGAAAGACCCAATGAGGGTTAGTGAAGATCAGGTTGGCCTAAGGGTATGCTTTGGGGGCAGTCGTAATTACGTTAATTGATGAGGAAGTATGCAGTATACTATGGGTGGCAACATTCATTGACTTTGAATACTGTACTGGCAGAGAGTATATACAGGCAAGCTAGGTTCAAGTGTGTATGCATCCATCCTCTCTCTTCTCTTCATTGTGGATACGATATGATAGGCTGATTTATGTGCTCCCTCCCTTTTAATACGTTCTCACAATGCTAAATTTTAACCTGTAATTATAAGCCAAATAAATCCTTTCTTTCTTAAGTTGACATTGTCAGGCTTTTCTATCACATCAGTATGAAGTAGGGCAGATGTTTACTTTTAGAAATGGTTTCTGGGAGTTTATGTAGAGTTTGTACTGCCTCATTGATTATCACCTTTATCCATTGGCCTAAGTGCATATCTCTGTTACCCTCATTCTTTAACAGATTAAGTTGTTTAAAGTTGAGGACTCAGGTCCCAGAAAGTAGAGTCAATCGGTGTATCTAGGCTTTAGCCATGTGTTTTGGGGAAGAATGTGACACTTGTGCTTTAGACTCCTGGTCTATAAAGTCACGATGGCAGCCTCTTTCTCAACAAGTGTCAGCATTAGATGGATTATGCATATGAAGGACATAGAGGGTGCCCAGAAATTGTGTAGTACAAAGATAAGACACTTTTGTTTCCATATGATTTAGAGGGTTCCTCCTAGGAAGCAAGTCTCATGAAGCTTTAGTGAATGTTTTCTTATTTCTCCTGTCCCTGGATTCTTTGCTTCTTTGGGCTCTCCTTTAAACTTTAAGATATCCTCATAGTATCTTCCATCTCTTTCTTCTTTCTTATTTTCTTCTACATCCATCAATGGTCTGTACTCGCCTCCTTAACTGTAACTTGTACTTCTTTTACTATTTTCCCTCTAAGTTCTGCTGAATTTGTTATCAGACCAGTTGTCGAATGGTTAATACTAGTCAGTTTATATAACTAAGTAGGGAGCCCATTCATGTTAGTATATTGGAAGCATGTAGTCAATCATTAATCAGTTTTCAACTTACAGTGTATAGTTACTAAAGCTGCAAACATGGAGTCTTTGATCCAAGGATCCTTATAATCTTCCTTTCATGTGTTTCATGTCTAGACACCTTTCTTGACATTTTCACATATTTGTGATTTCCATTTAAACTACCATATTTTTTCTTCTGATGGTATGACTTTATTTAGTATTTCAGTATAAAGAATTTAGATACTTTTTATTTATACTTTATAGTGAAGATTTTCTAACTCAACACATTATAACTGCTGTTCGGTGATTCTTTTGCTCTTTTGTATTTTTTTTTTTTTTTTTTTGGTGTTGAATTTTTTGCTTTTATTGCTGCAAATTTGTTCTTCAACAGAGTTTCTAGCTGCCTATGCAAATATGTGATTTTGATAGTTTTGGTTGAAAGAATATCCATATCTAGCAGCTTTTATTGCTGCTGCCAGGAACCTCAGGGATATAGCTAACTAGGGAGCCACTGCACATTCATTATATTGGGATCATGTAGTCAACCACTTAGTCTGTCTTCATGTACCTCGTTTTGTTTAGTTACAGAAGTTACAAATAAAGAGCCCCCTATACACCTTATGCCATCATCAAAGAGTACATAACTTTATGTTGTTAGAAATATTTGAGTGCTTTTGATTCATTAACATTGAATTCATGGCCAACAACATTGAAGTTCACACATGAGTAAAGCTTATATTTCATTTGAATTTTCTCCCTGGAGAACTACACCTACACAGCCATGTTTTTACACACAGGAACACTAGAGAGTGCTTTCAGGCTACACCAGGATGCTGTAGAAAATAGTGAATTCACCAATAGAAGAGCAAAAATATATGAACAATGAACAATGTAACTTTCAATGTATTAAAACAAACTACTTCTTCACTATTCCCATTGTGAAGGCTGAAACGAGACTAAAGACTGCTTTCTCCCCATTTATCTGGTAATATATGAAAGGTGGACTTAACCCCTCATGCCTCTTTACATTCAAAAAAAATATCTGAAATACTACACTTTTTGCCAGGCATCTAATCAAGTCAGTCACTTTTTGAGTCTGAAGTTGATGACTGAGGAACATTGATTACATGTTGGGGTCTTATCTAAGCGCCGTGAGATTTGGGTTGAGCAGAGCAACACCCCAGGAGAAATGCAGCAGCCTCTCTTTATTCAGTGTTACTTTGCATTTGTAGATATTTATGGTTGATCATAGTTTAAAAAATCTATTGGAACATTTTAGAAAATAAGAAAGGCATTAGCTTTAAATTACATATCATTTTCAATAGCATGATGAACTCTTATACTATTGTATTGGGCCTGATCTGGGCATGATATCTTTATTGTATGTACTAGACAGCCACTGGTACCTGTCTTGATAATCATATTTATTAACATATGTTGTATCAAGATCCTTATGCTCAAGAAACTCTTATACATAATAAGAGCCTCAGAAAGAAAAAAGTGATGATAGTAGAAATTCTGACCAGCCACGGAAAAGCTGTATTTTTAATAAATGAGCAGGTGAAAGTTTAATATAGCTTCATACACATAAAATCAATGTAGGATATATAGAACTTAGTATTCTTTACAAATTTATGGATGCACCAATACACATATTTCCATCATAATCTCATTTCAAGGATAAGGATGTGGACAAACATTCTAATCATTTTGCTAGTTGTGTGGTTGAGGAAGGAGCACAACCCTTCAAGTATTCAGGGTGTATGTAAAAATTCTTAAGGACCAAGATTGCACCTCCTGTTTCCACAGGAAAACCACCATGTTCTCAAGATGTCCCATTTAAAATATAAGGAAAGAAAATATCCAATAAAAAAAACAATGATTACATTAAGAAAAGATGTCCCCGTCATCCTCTTTAGCCTCATGACACTGCCTAGCAACCACTGTAAGATCCCTAACATTTGTTTATCAATCAACTCTACAACTTCAGTTCCTTTTTCAATCTTACCAATTAATTTTGATGTAGCTGGCACTCCTACAAATACCACGAAACTACTAATCTATTATTAATGGAGAATCTTTTTATTTTTTTCACTAAACAACATTAATGCCAAGAAATTGTGCTTGTTTGAAAATTAGTATGGTGTTTGGTGTGTTAGAGGAAAGGTGGACCATGACTCTGCTTCACACTTTTGTCATTGTTTAGGCTATATAGCTTTCCCTCTTCCTATTTCCAAATAAACTTCTGTCAACTCTGCATCAGTCTACATCAGTGGTTCTGTCTAGCTTAGCGATTCTCAACTGCCTGGTTGAACCTGATCAGATCTGGAGATATCAAGTTTGGTAAAAGAATTGGGGGTGGTTTAGTTCTAAACTTCAGTCATTGGTAACTATCAGTTTCTGAAAATGGATGCTTTTCACCATTAAACCTCCCTGTTTTGTCTTCAGTTTGCAGCCAAACCCCTGTGCACTATGCTCCACCACTTTTAGATGCTGTCAGACAGGTCTGTCAGTACCTCTTCCTTAGTTCCTCACTAACATGTTCTAGTCATTTCTCTTCATAACCTGCCCCTTCCCTATTCTCCTCTGGCTTCTATCCAAGAAGCAGACTGACTTTCATTTACAACCCTTCCTGAAGAAATAAAACAAAGCAAGCAAACTAAACCAAACCCCTCTAATTCTTTTATGGGATAACCGGGATACATTTCACTGATTTCCTTGGTATCCAAAGTTCAGTTTGGCTCACCATAGGAGACCTAACTCCTTGCCTTTCTGTGCAGCCATCTCAGTAGCTGGCTGTGAGTATTGGAAATGTCCTCAGGACCTTTGTGGCACAGCCCTTTTCCTATAGTTTACTTAGTTCATTTGGGCCACTGTCAGTGTCAGTTCCTAGAAGCCACTTACTTCCCTCTGCATTTTCATCAAGGCCTTGATCCTTGCCGTAAATTGTATGTATTTCTCTCTAATACCCATGATTGAAAGATTATGCTGATCTTTGCTGTAGTCCTAGAACCATGCAGATGGCTTGTAATTTAACAAGCATTCATTCAATATTCATTCAATGTATAAAATAATGAACGAGAAATTGAGGGTCCATGAAATTAAAGCTCATCACTTGCCAAGGGTGTCATGTTCTCGATGCCTTGGCTTTGTAGACTATGTGGTTTAAAAGTTGGATCTGTCTGCATTAAACCAAACAAGAACCAAAGGAAACATAACTGCCTAGGACTTATCAGTGGGGGACTTGTGACCTAGACATTGAGAAGAGACACATATGAAATTTAAAATGAATGTATTAAATTATCACTTTGCTCTCTTAAGGAGGTACACGGGACAGTATTTGCTGAGCAAACAGATGGTTTTCCTTGATTCCCTGCTCCATCCATTTGTAATCGTTTTATGTAAAGCAGAAATTGACCATGTTGCCCTGGCAGAGATTTCTCTTTCCCTGTCAAGTGAGGAGTAGCCCACTTTTCACTTCTGTTATATTGTAATATTTAAAGCATAGTGAGACTTGGAAAGCAGAAGTTGGTCAGAAGCTGACACAAATGCAGAAAGTTTAAAAGTTGACCCCCACTGTGGCTGGCTGTTATCTGGAAGCAAAAGATATGGAAGACTAATTAGCAAGCCTTCGGTTATAATTAGTTGGAACCCTGTTCTCTGAGAGTTGTAGGCAGCCCCATTTCTCAGAGATAAACAATGCAACTGAAAACATGAATTTTGACTTTGAACATAAATGACTTTGATGAAACTCGATGCTGCTGTAGCCTGCTGGTCTACAAACAACTTAAAACAAAGGACTGCCACTCACTAGACTATTCATATATTGCTACATTTATAACTTTAAATGTTTTAATTAAAGAGATATTTTTAATCCTATCACATAGGAAACATACTAGTTTTGTTTGTTTGCTTGTTTATGGTTTGTTGAGACAGAATTTCACACTGTAGCCCAGGATGCCTGGCACTTACTCTGCAGCTTATGCTGACCTAAAACTCTCAGAAGTCAACTGGCCTCCTCCTTTCAATTGTTGGAGCTACAGATGTGGGCCACCACCTACCCAAATCCTATGGTTTTTTTCGAATGATTTTTATACAACTCAACATATTTTATTGTATACTTTTTCATTTTATAGATTCCCATATCTAGAATGATTTTGTGCTTTTTTTCATTTGAATCATTTAAATATGTTTAATATATATGAAGATAGTTTATTCATAAAACAGCAATATCAGGTCCCAACTATGGGAGCAATTTAACTGAGGATAATCCACTGAATGATATATTTATTTAAATTTCTTCTACTTAATGTTCATGTGTTCTCACTCATATATTATTAAAGTAAAAATATGTATGGGAAATCAAATTAGACTAATATGGTTACTATAAACTCTTAAATCAGAATAATCTGTTTGCTCTAAATATCATCATTTTTTTTCGTCTGAGGACACTGTTTTACTGATTCTATGGAGTAGATACTTTGGACCATTGAGTTCAAGTTTCATTTTTGATCCTGTTAGGCTTTTTGTACCTCAATTATCATATTCAGATGCTAGCAAGTGGCCCAGTGATGATAACACATGTTATAAAAATGTCTTTTACTGTGACCACATAATGATAATGGTAAACAATTAGAATAAATCATAGACGTCTTGAACAAAGTTTACACATTTATTCAGTGACCATCTATTGGGTATTTCTAAGAACCAGGGATGTCAAAAAAATCCAGATACTGGATAGTGTCCTTGTTTAATAGTGCTAAGGCTTTAATTGAAAATAGAATGTAATCACATTAATACATAAATATATGTAAATAATAACACTATAGCAAATGGCTATATTGGCTTCTATCCTCACAATCTGTATTTACTTACTAACATAGAATTCAATATGATGTAAAAGAATGATGATTATTCGAGTGTGGGTAATGATGACATCAGATAAGTTGGTTTAACTTGCTCATGGGATAGACAGCTGCAGTGCCTGTAAGCCTTCTATCTTTTTAAGCACTTCAGAAGGACTTAAGTGAATGAGTTGTTTGATTTATAGAGGTGGCTGTATGGAATTACATCATAGGGGAGAAATCACGCAAACAGACTCAGAGGAATCTAGAACATGATTATCTTGGTTTATACAGTTGTTACTTATTAAGGTAGAGAAAGTAAACAGAAATGATACAGATTGATTGTAGATTGGATACTGTGATATGGATCACTCCCTGACAGAATTGGGTGGATGATAGTCTGATTTATCAAGATTGGTGATATTAGAAGACCAGACAGTTTATTTGTTAGGTCTTTTGTTGATGTTTGGAGATGTTTAGGGGAATGGTGGTAAGTAGTTGCTGGAGATTGGTGACTTACTAGCTACCTTCATCCTGAACAGTTGCACAGGTCAGGTTCTGCCTGAGGACTCCCTGTTGAAACCTACTGTATTCATTATGCTTCTCATTATTGTGGAAAACTCAGACACCAGACAATCTAAGATAAAAGGGTTTGTTTTAGCTCATGGTTGAAAGTGTGATCCTTCTGGGTGGGGCAGACGTGGTAGCAGAAGCCTGAGCTTAGTCATGTTTCACCTACAGTTGGGATGCACAGTTGGATGTTGGTTAGCTTGCTTCTGCTCTGTTTTCCTTCTGTTTCAGAGAATTATCCAAGGCATAGCATATATTGATACTTTTTCTTGTCTATTTCTGAGTACTATCCATGTGCTCTTCTGTTAGATAACATCTTCTTCATCCATCATTCATCAGCCAGTGGTGTTTATAAATGGTCCTACTTTTTTAGTATGGTGCACAATGCTGTTTTTTTTTTAAATAAATTGTTGTATGGGCATGCTTTAATTTTTTGTATATATACTTCTCTATATTCAACTTTTAAAAATATTTAAAATATTTTTCAAGAATCAATACAGTAAAACACATTTCTTTCAGAGGTGCTTGAGGTAGGCATATACCCCAAAAATGCTCCAACATGTAAAAAGGACACATGCTCCACCATGCTTATAGCAACCTTATTTATAATAGTCAGAAGCTGGAAAGAACCCAGATGTTCATCAACAGATGAATGGATACAGAAAATGTGGTACATTTACACAATGGAGTATTACACAGCCATCAGAAACAATGACTTCATGAAATTCATGGGCAAACAGGACTAGAGAATATCATCCTGAGTGAGGTAACCCAGTCACAAAAGAACACACATGGTATACACTCACTGATAAGCAGATACTAGCCCCAGAAAGCTCTCATTACCAAATACTCCAGAAATCATTCTCAGACATTATAAAGCACAAAAAGAAGGAAGACCAAAATGGGGATGCCTCAGTCCTTCTAGGAAAGGTAACAAAACTCTCATGGGAGGAAATGCAAATTAAACAGAGGAGCAGGGATGGAAGAAAAGATCACTCAGAAGCCTCCTCACCTAGAGATCCAGCACATATACATTCATCAAATCCAAGCACTATAGCTTATTCCAAAAAGTACTTATTGGCAGGAGCCAGACAGAGATGCCACCTTAGGGACTATGCTATAGTCATATAGATACAGCTGAACATGCTTGCAGCTAACCATGGGTCTGAACTCAGGGATCCCAATGAGGTTGCTAAAGAAAGAACCTAAGGAGCTGAAAGGGATTGCAACCTCATGGGAAGATAACAACATTTTCAACCAAACAAACCTTCCAAAACTTCCATGGAGTAAAACACCAAATTTTTGCGCAGTTTGAGAGACCTATTAATCCAGTTGTGTATGTAGTTGAAGATAGCAGTGTCTGGCATCAATGTGAGAAGAGGCTTTTGGCCCAGGGAGGGCAAGTTTTCCCAATGTAGGGGAATGCCAAGGCAATGGGGTGGAAAGGGCAATCAGGAGGGAGTGCACCTTTGTGAAGGCAACTGGAGGAGAAGGGAGGATGGGAACTGGGTGGGGTAGAGGGATAACCTCTCAAATGTAGATACAGAGTGTCTAATAAAAAACAAAAAACAAAAAGAAAAAAAAAAACAAAAAAACAAAAAAGAGGTGCTTGAGAATTTTACTTTCCTTAGACTAAATTAGCATTTGTTGTTACTGGCTCAGCTAACCAACACATTCTGATATGGAGAAAGGCAGTCTTAGAGCACTGGATTTTTCCTTTGCATTAGTGAGTTGTGTGCTTTTCTCTTTTTTTCTTTGTATCTGCCTTTAAATATGTAACGTCTATAGATAGAAATCATTAATTAATTGACTTGTGACTGGAGGTTTCAAGTTGAGATCACAGCTGCTATGTGTGAAATGAAAAAGTGGAATATGCATACCCAGGTTAACAGTGAACAGATTTTCTTCTAATCTTACTCTGCCATCGAATCAGAGTGGCTTGCCTTCTTTGGCTTCAGTTTCTTCATTTTTAGGAAAGGACCAAGTGTATTATCTGAAACCTTTTCAGATTCTCTCATTCCACTGTGTTTTAGGAGTTATGCCAGCATTTAGAAATAAAGCTCATTAAAGTGCTTTCTAGAATTGAAATAGCTGAGAGCTTATAATAACATGTTATTTGGTCTATGTGTTGTGAGAATTTTCCCAATATCACACCGTAACAATGGCATTTAGAATCCTCTTAGCTTTTTTTTTCTTTCCTTCTTCATTTTCCTTTTTTTTTTTTCTTTTGTAGGCAGTGCTTGTTGAGACTAACAACTAAATGACAGGCTTGGAAACTCTATTTTTGTAAAGCGATGTAATTTAAGAATTGGAAAGTAATGTTTAAACTTCTCCAAAATCTGTCATCTGAAGGGGACTCATCTGTCACGTGTCTGCCTTGTGTTGATCTTTAGAAGGGACACTTGTTTGCTGTAACCACAGAGCTGTTCCTTTAGAGTCTCAAAGCCTCCCTAGTCCTGTGCTCTGCTACACTGACATCTAGTGAAGCTGACACTGATGGCCTAATCGTTTTGTTTTGCTGTGTTTTGTTTCTGTTTACTTTGTCCATAATTATAGCTTTGCCCAGTCACTGAATAATTTTACCCCAGTCAATTCAACCAATCAGAGAATCTAATCAGTTATATGAGGACTGAGATTCAGTGTGTAGCTGGGAATACTGGCATTGAAATTGAGCCGAGTCCTTCTATATGAGTATATAATATGACATTTTGCACATTCAGTCTCCTTGGCACCAGAGAGTATATTCCAGTGGGCTGAGCAGATAAGTGGTTTCAGACCTCATAAAAACATGCACATTTGAAATTTTTATTCTGGGTCATTAAAATAATTCAGATGCATGAGGTATGTAGCGCAGGATACTTCTTTGTAGTTGACTTCATTTTCTGACAGTTTTCAGTCATAGGAAACCTCTAGATTGAGAATTTTACCTGTGATATCAACTTAACTTTATCTTCTGATGACTTTGATTGATGTGTTTTGGATGGATCCTGGCAGGATGGAAGTAAAAAAAATATGCTGTTTCCCTTTCAGTCTTTATAAAACTGCTCTGTTTCCTTCCATGTTGAGTATGAGTACAAAAAAATATGAGTCTTCAAAATCCCATCTTATTGGAGAATGTAGTACCTTAGACACTTGAAAATTTCCTAAGGCCACCAACACCGTGAACTCATCTAGCCCTTTCATTAGATGATATTCTTCTCTGTGGCTATTTCCCCTGTGGCAATACAATGCCATTCCAGTGGAAGTATACTGAATGTTCCTCAGGATAGATCAGCCTCATTTTCTTGACCTCACTTAGTATCTTATTCTGAAGACACCCACATGTTTTTTTTTTTTTTTCCTCTCCTCTCTTTACTTACGGAAGGAATGCTTCTTTACTGCTATTCTATTGGGTCCTTAAAGAATCAGTTCATCAAACTCTTAAAGCAATTTCTGGACTGTAGTTAGGCAGTTGTGGTATGTGTGTAGAAGACAGGTCTGATCAGTGAATGAGATGGTACCTGCATGGGTGGAATAGAGACATGTAAAACCAAGTGGCTTATGACAAAGCTAGAACTGGACTCTACCCATTAATCTGAGCAGAAGTACTGTTGAGTGTGTGTGGTGTTAGATAGCACACCTGAAACACCATTTTCCAAGCTGCTGTGTTCTCTGTGAAAGGGCAGTGAAAATATTCTCTAATTTCTTCTCCTGTGTGGACATCCATGTAATTGAGTCCTGGTATAATACTCATCCATTCCACCACCAGGATTCTATTTTACAAATGCTGGAAATGTCCTTAAACATCTTATCTGAAATCTGTAATTTTTCAGAGGAATGATTTCTTTGGAAAGTTTTATGCTGTCTCTTCTGTCTTTCATCTCCATTTGCTAGCACTGGAATGACAGTTGTAAACTGCAAAGCACTTTTCTTTGATAAAGGTGTTATTTTCCCTACATCTTTTCTTAATCCTGCATCTGGTAAGGAATCACTTTCTTGCTACTTCCTATCAGAATAACTTTTTTCTTGCAAAAGACATTTGATATATTTTGTAATTTTTTTAGGTATTGCTTGCTCTAATTCATTCTTTCAAATAAAAATATAATATCCAACTTAAGAGTATTTTTTTTTTTGTCAAATGTGTTTTCTACAAAAGACCCTTTGGAAATTTTAACTTTGAAATCCCATAACCTTTAGGATGGACTGCTCTATAACTTTGGTAATTTAATTAGTGAAATTATTAATAAAAAACTCCTGGAGTGAGCATTAATCAGTTTTTCTCCTTTTTGTGTGCAGACTGTGACTAAAAAATTATCTGTTACTTTCCCAGTGAATGTTCTCTCTTACAAAGAACACTAATATATGGCAATTTAACATCAACAGATATATTTAGCTCCTTTGACTTTTATTCTTAATATCTTGTTAATGACTTCCAATCAGCAAGTTCACTAGAAAGTTTGTTTTAATGAGTACACTGAGAGGTGCCCTAAAAATATGCATTTAGCCCCAGGCTGTCATGCAGACAGCTTGCTAACAAAGTGCTTCCTTCAGGGAAGCATCATTGGATACAATTTCCTCAATGAAGTTCACCTAGGCTTTGCATTCCCATTCAAATAGATGATAATATTAAGAAATGTAGTTATACATGACTCATTTTCCCACTGTCAAAATTTTCATATCCAAATGTATCCTAGTAGTTCAGCATAAAATCTGAGGACTTGATTACATTTCTTTATCACATTTTCTTTATTTTTTCTTGAATATGGCCATCATTGTCATTTATATTTTATTCACGGATTTCTAACACTATTTCTGTGATATCAGAGATTCAAGCTTTGTGTCTTAAGACAACGCCAAGTCCTTTTGCAAATCATTTGTTGCACATCAGATTAACACACTGATCAAGTATATCTTCTAAGTCTGCAGCCTCCTCTTTATTTCCATTTTTGCTGAACACTTTCTCATCAAACCCCATGTTTCTTCACAATTTTCTTCTGCTGATACATTGCTGTGACTGTGCCCCAGCTCTGTTTATTCGCTTGAATCTTTACTGGAGAATCAAATCAGAGGTAGCTTAAAGCCTTCGAAAAATCCTGGGTAAGAGAGCCGCAGACTTCACTGGGTGCAGCAGTTGATGGCATTAGTTCTTGGCATCTGTCCATCCCTGCTCGTTTCACAACGCTACCTTCAAGTACCAGTTGTGGTATATGGCAGCCAGCACACTAAGCTTAACCCTCTTGGGAGACAACTTTATTTTGCTTGAAGTTTGAAATACAAATCCCAAACTTTACCCTGCTTCTACAGGAATCAGAGTCCTCTCCAGCTCCGGACCAGTGGGAAGGATGTAATGATAGGTTAATTCCTATCAGGTTCATATGCATTAATGAGGCATGGACAGGGGTGTCCTAAAAGTAAATACAGTATTTTGGGGGAAAGAAAGCTACTACACAGGCAAAGCAAATACTTTAACGTTTTTTTTAAATAGAAAAATTATTTGGCACATGGATATGAGTCTTGGAAATAAGAAAGGAGAGATGCAGTTCATGGAATTAATCAAAAGTACAAGTCATAGTACCTCCTACATTCGTTCTTCTATCATAAAAGCAGAGAAAGTTCTCCTTTCTGCTGTCCTGTTAGTTGATATTGGGATCTAATATTCTCCTTTTTTTACTTTAACCATTTTCTGACTGACTTTATATTTTGTTTCTGTTTTTCCTTCCAGTTCTGTAGCTATCCCACACATTAACAAGTACCTGGAACAGCAATGGAACAGGCCTTGGTTTATGTTTATTTTCCTCCTGCCTGCATTCACAATATGCTGTGATCCATGTGCACATATATAATGTTTGTACTGCCCAGTGCAACACAGTGTCTAAGATAGAGTAATTTTGGGAACCAGTTACAAGTTCCCCAAGAACAACCAGGTACCAGCTGCTTTCCTCGGTATTGTTGAAAACATTTAAGACCCACTTAAATTTATTAGGAAACTGACACGTTTTAAGGAGAGTTTGAAAAATGTCTTATTTAAAAGTCCTTTCTAATGTTTTTCTTATTCAGTGGAAAGATTGGGAGAAACAGTTTATTTGATTTACAGAATACGGTCCATCACTGAGAGATGCCAGTATAGGAACTCAAGGCAGGGATTTGGAGACTGCCATATGTGTACCAGAGACCATGATGGAATGTTGCTTCTTGGTATACTCCCTGGCTTATGTTTAGCTAGCAGTGTAATTCTCCACAGGTTCGACTACCCAGAGTTTTAACAGCCCACAGCAAGCTGAGCTCTCCTATGTCAACTGGCAATTAATATAATGCCTCATGGTCATTTTACAGCCCAACTGATGAAAGTGATTCCTCAGTTGAGGTTCCCTCTTATGTGGTACCTCTGGGTTTGTGTCAATCAGGTGGACAGCCGAGGCTAACTATGGCAGAGTCTAACACACTCACAAGTAGTGATGCAGCACCCACCTGCAGAAATACCTGCCTGGCATCCTAGAGACTTGCTTATGAGGCTCAATAGTTGTAACATATGATTCATAACATAGTATGGATTTTTTCCCTAAGCAGTCACTTATCATAAGCTATGCTCTGTGTCCAGTATCTGCTGAGGAAGTGCTTTTGATTGAACTCTGGCTGAGGTGAGAGACATGTGATCTTCGCATCTGGAATTTAAATTCAAGAGTTACCATTCCTGTCATTCAGTTACTTCCATCCTCTGCCTCATCTCTTGGCTCAGCCTCCTTTAGTCACATTTTCTTCTTGGGTGTGGCCTCTCTAATTTGAGCAGTAGAGACATAAGAATGTGCTATATTAGGTTCCTTGTTCCATGTTTATTAAGATACCAGTAGGTAATACAGTAAATTTAAAATGTTAATCGCTGATATTAAAAATCACAAAGTATGTTTTTTTTTTTTTTTTTTTTTTTGGTGTGTGTGTAACTTTCGAAACTAGGTAGATAATACCATTGAGAAATTATCATAAAGGAAGAACAGCACCTGCATTTTTAAATAGTTCACACATAGATCCACCACTCCAATATCTTCATTTATTCATATAGAAAAAAAGGCAGGTATCAGACTGACTTTTTTATTTTTCTTCATAATTCTACATGTCAGTTATTGCATTTATTTAGAATCTGGTGAGAAAAAAAAAACTATTTGAAACATTTAAGACCCAGTGAAATTTAGTAATCATGTGCTATGGTCCAAAACCTCTTAGGAAATTACTGTTTACAGGTTTCACCCACATCACTTTTGTAATGGAAATGGTAAACATATTTTTTGCTAGAAACCACATTCTTTTTCTCCATGGGATTTTATGTTTGAAAATGCAACAGCTTTGCAACATGGATTGATTTCAAGTGGCTGGTGGACAAGACAGAACTTTAGACAACAGCATCAGTTCATTAGAGAGACTCTGAAGGGTTTGAGTGAGACATGCTGGCTCTACAGGAGGCATTGACCTGGGAACAAGACAACAACACAATCCTTGTTTTTCAAGTTTTCTCAACTGACTGACCAGCACAACATCTACAGCCGTGTTAAACAAAACAAAATAAAATAAAATAAAAATAAAAGATAAATAAACAAATAAAAAGAAAAGAAAAAAAAGCAACATATCTAAAATAGTTGTTCCTGCTGTGAGATAGATCTGCATGAGGTACAAACTCATTTGCCATCTTGTCTTCTGAATCAGGGATGCAGTCAATCAATTAGTCCCTCATACTGGCTATAGGAAAAGGTTGTGGATGATAACAAGAGAAAGATACATGGATTTAATAGATGGATGGTCAGGGTTCTCCCCCACCAAATTCTGTTACCTGCATACAAAGATTTTACCCTTCCACTTTCATTTACTAATAGGAATTTATTGTTGTCTCATACTGAGGTTTCCTATTGATCATTTTCAGACCTTCGAAGACATCAAGTTCTATTGGAGAGACAAAAATAAATATATCCCAGACTCAAGAAGCTTGCAAGAGTTTCAGAAAATAGACTTACAGAATAGAAATGATAAAGTCTGAGAATTGTGAAAATCAAATGGATCAGAGTTATTACTAATTTTCATTGATCCTCTAATTATTGATCCCCTTTGATGCTTCATTATTTTAAGTAATAATCTGTTACTGTGGAAAATGTAGATGTTTGTCACAACGATGAATGTAAGCGGTACAAAGAAATGCTCAGTGTCCTTAACTGACCCATAGGAAAAAGCATTGAACAGTTAGAGATGTTGATAGAAGCAGAAAATAGCGAAAGATTGACAAGCCTGTGAACGGCATAAAAGACTTTGAATCAAAGATGAAGATAGGTCCCAGATTCCCCCTTCTCTGTCCATGGCAGATTTTCATAACTACAATAATGCTTCTCCACTATCTGCCTCTGGCACAAGTCAAGAGGTTTTTGCAGCTGCAGTCAGCACCCGCCTTCTTTACCTGATCAGTCATCCCTCATCTTCCTTTGCTGTACCAGTCTCAACAGCCTTTACTTTTGTCCAAGTTTCCTTTGTTTCAGATCTCTTCTGATTCACTTGCAGTCCTCGCTGGATTTTAAGACATGCAGTACTTCCTTAAGTAAGAAAAGTAAAAGCTGACTTTATCCTAAGGATAATAAGGGGATCAGAGATGAATTAAATATTTTAACCTCTAGAAGTGTGTAGAGTAGAATGAGGAATACAATATGCTGTAACTACTGAGTCATTACCGTCATGACTACACAGAAGTATGGCCTTCAGTATGTAGCATCTGACAAAAGTATTATGAAGAGAGTGGCCTAGGAGTTACTTTGCTAAAGCAGAATGAGTTTTCACAGAATTGCTCTTAAAACAGTTTTCCAAAGTAGGACTTCCTGCTTCAGAAATGTGACTTTTTACTGTTGTTGATGAAAATTGCTTATTAATGCTGCTGTCGATTTTGAGATGTGATTGGAATAAAGGAAATAGTTCTTTTGAAACAAAGACAGAGGCATCAAAATGACAGCAAACAGTGTGAGTAAATCGTACATACTGGAAATTGTTGAGTGAGTTTGTATGGCATGAGATGGCATGTGCCATCATAAGGGAGGTGTGGCACATATGTGACCAGAAAGGAGGAACTGCACGTCTTTTAGTCAATGAGAAGCTGCTAAATGACAAGACGATCAGATGTGATGGGAACAGTTGCCTGCCAGGGTCAGTTGATGACCTGAAGTTGAAGAAATGAGGAAAAGGATGTTACTAAGGTATGCAAAGAGGCAGAAGAGAAATAGTTGATTTATATCTGTTAGAAATATGGACAGACTATACTGAGCTTGTGTAAGGAAGGAGTTAGCACAAGATGCAGGTGACAATGCTGAACTCTCCAGTAGCATTAAGATTTCTATAATTTCCGGAGACAAATAAATAAAATAGTTTGGTTCTTTTAAGCAAGGTTTGCTATTGTTTTTAGAAGCCATGTTTTGTCATGTAAAATTATTTGAGAGAGAGAAATGAGTACTTATGTAATATGCTGCTGTTTGACCCTCTTATTTTGAAAGAGAAAACACAGTGGAAAGTGTGAGAGACCAGTGATTGAACACTTGAAAAGTATTATTGGTTGTAACAAGAAAATAGTAACAAATTGATCAACTGTAAAATGTCCTTCCTAACCACGATTATGATGGTTCCCCTTCTGGTTTAACCATTTTAGTGACAATCTGACACTATGTGAATTACATGATGTAAGACTAACAGTTGCAATTGTGGTCTGTAGAGATGGCTCATTAGATATGTGCATGTATCACTCTTGAAGAGGACTTAAGTTCAGGTGCTAGAAACCACATAGTGCCTTGCAACTACATCAAACTGAAGATGAAGTACACAAAGCATTTGTTAAACATCCAACTGTGTCATTTAAGTCTTGAATTCAATGACAATTCTCATTACAGTAGAAGACCTAAATAAGTAGAACAAAGAAATAATTATAGATAACTTTACCCAAAATACTCAGACAAGGCTGAAAATCTATGTTCTCTACACATCCTGAGGCTTCCTCTTTTTTTTTTTTTCCTGAAGAGATTGGAGAATATTTGGGATATATCTAGCAGTTTAAACTTGTCATAGCATCTTGTCTGAGCCAGGAATTCCCCGTGACTTGGTGACATCCTTCTTATTTTCTTTTCTACTGGAATTTTAGTAGGAATAAGAACAAATTGAGGAATCCTCGACAACAGGTGCCATAATTATTTCATCTCCTGAATATGTGAGTCAGAATAAATACCACCCACTTTGGAAAGCTGTAAATTTGATAGGTCCTTCCCCACTAGTGAGGCAACTTTCTTGTACCTTTACGTAAAATCCCTCTGATTCCCACAACAGAACCATTGTGCAGAGTAACAGACCAGGAGCTACCACAAAAACCATATTACAAGGGAAAAGTTTGACCTCTGAAAAGGAAACTGATCTTGTCTGTAACAGAGTAGGATGCAAAGAATATTTAGTGAAATATTCGTAGAAGTCATTCCAGAGATTTGTGATTCTGAGCAAATAACAAAAGAGGAACCTCAACTGCACCTGCCCCAATCTACACACTTACTGAGCTTCTGTCATATAAAGACAAATAGAACAAAAGCCAGAAGTAAGAAATCACACATAAATATCTAAGTATACAAGGTTGAAAAATCAATGATGTTGAAAATAGAAAAGCAATGGGGGTAATGCCAGTGAAATAATAGTTTATTCTTGAAAAGGAAATCAAGAGAATTGATGAACCAGTAGGATAGCAGATTAAACGTAAAAATAAAGAAGATAGAAATCAGAACTCCCTAGAGTAATGAGTTCTTCTACAGATCATGACACTGTTAAAAGCCAATAAGGGATTATATTCATAACATAAATTAAAAACTAGATATTTTAGGTTCTTCAATTCAATATTAGCACAAATGGACCCAATCCTTAAAATTTGTTTCCTAATCCTGCCAAGCAGTACTTTGTCACCAAGGAAATTAAACTCACATTTAGAGAGCCATCTCACAAAATAATCTCCAAAAATGTCAACCAAGACATTTTACCAAGTATTTACTAAAGAATATACAAAGCTGTTACATTTCTTTCCTGGACAAAAGGAGAATAATATCATCAGTGCTTATGCCTTCAGGTCAGCCTAGTGTTAAGGCCAGCCATAGTGATTATTAAAAGAAAGTGCAAGATTGTTGCCTATTGTTTCCAGAACATATAGGCCTAACAACTCAGTAAGAAATTGGCAGAGAATCCTGTGAAATTCAATCATATTTACATAGTATGAACAACTTATTTCAAGACAAATACATTCTTGCTATGTAAGTTTGATCAAACATTTGAAAAAATTCATCAACATAAAAAGCATAATTTAAAAAGGAACAATCATATCACATAACATATTCAAAGCATTTGAGGCACAAAAGAGGGCTCAGTGCTTAAGGACACTTAAATACTCTTCTAAATGATCTAGCTTTGATTCCCAGTATCCACTTGGCAGCTTAGAATCATCCCTAACTCCCATTTGGGGTATGGGGTGTTTTCTTCTGGCCTTTGAACACATCAGGCACACACACGTTAAACGTATACACATGAAAGCAAACATACACACACACACACACACACACACACACACACACACACACACACACACACATCTTTTAAAAGCCATTTCACAAAACCTAGTTTCTATAGATTATAAAATATCTTAAGTGTGTAAAATAATTCACTCAAGTGGAGAGAAGCATTAGCTTCAACATAATTACAATTAGTATTCTGTGTTAAAGACACAAATACTTCCCTTGAAGATATATAAAGATATATTCATGGAACAATTTCCGCCCGAGGAAGAATGCAGCCAAGCCTATTCCCACTTTGTTTTTTATGCTGAAAAGGAAACTCTAAACACTACCATAGAAGGTAAATAAAAAGTGAAAGGTAAACAGAAAAGAAACTTGAGGTAATCTCTCTTTGTAGTTGATAACTTTTTAATATCAAAGAAGCTACCAAATTGTTCTAGGACTCAGTTCACCCATCTCTTAAAGAGTGAGTTCCACACATACAAAACAATCTTATGTTTCTTATCACAAAAGTGAATGACTGGAAACCAACATTACAAATAATTACCAATCACTGTAATTCTTAGCTAGAAAACCAAATATTGATTATGATTTTACATGTAGATATATGTACATATATATACCTTCATATGTTTCATACATACATATGTATATATATTTCATTTCTAAAATATACATACATGATATATTTGTATGTTTTACATAATATATATATTTCCAATATATATTTTATACAATATATACTATATTTTAATATAATATATACACTATATATAGGAACATATAAATATATATACAATATTTATTTACTATACATAGACTAACTATATTCCTATATATAATATATATAATATATATTATATATATGTATGTCAGAATTAAAAAATAACAGAAAACATATGTATACACATAGACACACACATACATATATATATATGTAAGCACACATGTATACATATATGTATGTTTTGATTCTGTTTTCTTTGACAAATATTGTAAAAGTTCTCTTCTTTGTCAAACACTGCAAAGTTATATATATTATAGTGTTTGTATATAATGATATATTGTGTATATATATATATATATATATATATATATATATATATATAATTTTCACACACTCAAACTCAAAATAATAAAAGATGATCTACATTGTGAAATTGAAATATAAGCTTAATTAAGTACCTAATAAAATGCTGGTGAATTTGGTTTGTTTTTACTTGGGAAAGTTTATTTTAAAGTTTATACAGAAAGTCAGAAACCTTAGGCTTCTGGGCTGGCTCTGAGGATAAAGCACTTACATTATAAACCTGACAATCTGAGTGTTATCTCTGGAATCCACAAATAAACTGAATGTTGTATCTAGTGCTTAATTCTAGGTTCAAGGGTGGGGGTTCCACACACAGGAAACTGCATGTTTAGCCAACTGCAGAACATAAAATACACAAATAAGGAGAGACTCTATCTCAAAAGACAGAAGGAAAGAAACTATTCCCATGGGCTGTTCTTGAACTTCCATTTGTGGGGAATGCCATGTGCATTCTCTCCTCTCCCCCCTTCTCTTTCTCCCTCTCTCTCTCATGGACACATGCTGGAACACATGCACATACACATAAGCATTCACATGCAGGTATACACATGTGTATGTGTGCCTATGCACAAGGTATAAGAAATAAAATAAACAACAGAAAAAAAGAGAAAGACTAGAGGTGATCAAAGAAAGAGTTGTCACTTTATTATCATATGGCTCTGGAAATCAACCGAAGCATCAATGAAGAAGTTGCTAACAGATGAAGAGATAGAATGGAGGATCCAGACATGGAGCCTATGAAAGAGTTTAACAAATGCAACTCACTGAGGGAAAAACATATTTTTCATCAAGCAATTTTCGAGCCACTGAACATCTGTTAATAATGAGACTTGAACCCATATATCCTATGTTGTGTAAAGTGTAGCTCAATAGATGGTGTGTATAAAAATTAAAAGAAAACAAAACCCTCTATTTGTGGTTTTTACATAAGTATTTGAAGTGCTTTGACCAGTGGCTCTAGAGATTTCCTACATTGATCAGGTTAGACGGGACATTGATATGTATGTTAACTTCCAAGCTTGATACATGAATCTCACAAGGTGGAAATAAAGAGCCACATCCTGAGAATTATTGCTGTGTGTCATTGCCACATCCTCCGAAAAATAAATGTAAAATAAATTAAAGTTCTTTACCACAGTTCTACTACTTATATGGATAAGGAAATAAAGAATGCATAAATAATATCTAAAACTAGAGTTACTGTAGTTTTCCTTTTGAAAAAAAAGATTTATTTGTTTTTATTTTATGTGGAAAGTGTCTTGCCTACATATTTGTCTGTGCACTCCATCTGTGCAGTGCCAATGGGGGCCAGAAAAGCACGTCATAGTCCCTGAGATGTAGACTTACAGGTGGTTGTGAGTCACCATGTGCTGGGATTCAAAACCCCGCCCCTTGGAAAAGCAACAACAGCTCATATCTAGTGATTTATAGCTCCAGGTCAAGTTTCTATAATTTTCTGAAATAGTTATTGGTTCCTACTCAAAGAGAGTGAGTAGTCAGTTTGTTTTTGTTTTGTTATTAAAAATAAGTTCTTTAAAAGTCATATTATTTACAATTGTAATTCAGTTTCCAGGACTCCTTATGTCTTATGTCTCCCATACTTTGCCACGAGTTTGGCACTTGACACTATAAATCCCATGGTATACATAGAATCTACATAAAACTGTAAAGTTGGATGGGGGGAAAAAAAACGTCTTTGAAACTTGGAACTATCCAGAGTTCTTATATTTGGCACAAAACCACGATATATCAAAGGAATACACACAAAAATATTCTCACAAAGTTTTAAGCAGTTTATATGTTAAAAAATGTTTGCATGGGAGAAAAGTCTATGTAAATGTTAGAAGAAAGTACTACAAAAAACACTATAATAAAGAAAAGAATATGTTAACTGGGAAAAAATACAGCTGTTAGGGGAAAATGTATTTATGGTATAATAATGAGCAGTTTGAATTTTCTTTAAAGTGCTTCATTAAACACCTAAAAGCCAGAAAGTAGTAAACATAATTAGAGGTGTGATTGTAGGCATTAAAAGGTTATAACCCGGCTCGTGGCAGTTAGGCAATATAGCTTAAAGGCTCAGAGCAGTTTTCACTGAAAACATAAAGATAAATAGCAACAGAGAACTAGAGCGAGCATTGAGAATTTCAGCAGAGAAACTGTGTGTCTTAAGGCTTAGGGGTAGGGATGGCAACCAGCCTGGGACATCTGAAGGATTTCTAGAGTGAGAAGACAAGTCTGGCCTGACATAGCTCTGGCAAGAGGTAGGAAGTGGTTGCTCAGAGGAATTGGTGGTATTTAAGAAGGAAGCTGGGGTAGTCTCCCAGCTGGGAAACTGCTAGGGTTATTACATAGCATTCAGATATTGATGAATGTGGCCTGCATAATGATGTCTGGAGCTAACTGTGGTAGACTGGAGGACCACAGAAGACTGGAGTCTTGTTCAGCATACCATCAGGAGGCTCACTAACACTCCAACACCAAGGGTATGCCTTACTCATCTGGTCTCCCTGGGCACTGGTACATATACCCATCTAGTGTGTGTATGCCTGTACAGGTAATTTTCTGAAATGGATAACGGTTCCCACTCAGAGTGACTGAGTACTCAGGGTTTGATTATTTTATTTATTTAAAAGAAATTCTTTAAAAAGTCATATTATTTACAATTATAATCCAGTTTCCAGTACTTCTTATGTCTTATTTCTCTAATGCTTTGCCATGAGTTTGGCACTTGACACTATAATTCCCATGAAGTTCATAGAATCTACATAAAACTGAAGGCAGCAGATTACGTGGGGCGAGCTGCCTGGACACATTGAAACAAGCGACTTTGCAGAAGCCCCAGTTTCGCAGTCTGCCCAGTACATTAGGATAACAGATAATTAAAAAGTAGGAAGGTTTGGGCTGACCTTCTGATGAAGCAGGTGAATCTGGTGAGCTAAATACAGCTCTTGTTTAAGGACACCTATATTGAGAGTCTGCATTTGGCCTCTGTCTGAGGCTTCTCACTGGAACAAGACTGAATTGGAAAGAATGCTATTAAAAATGTATGGCTGAGGAGGTAGGGTACAGAACGCACCAGATTTTCTGGTTTTTCTCTTATATGTGGTGAAATTGACATTAATTTTCATACAAATCTAAATACAGGCAACTGTATCCCCACCACGATCAAAATTTTCAACATTTCCTTCACTCCAAAACATCATCTTCTACCTTCCAATATATTTGTATTTCATCACTCCTTGCTGGTGGCAGTCCTTGTCCTTTGTCATTGTGTGTTTCCCAGTGGTAATAAAGTAGATGGCACTTGTGCATAGCTTTAATTTTAAAAGGAATGCTTTAAAATAATCTTTATAAAACTACATTATCAAATTCACCCCGGCCCCACCACTATTCTTTCTCAGCAGCATATGGTTTTGATTTTAGTACAAAAAGTCCACTTAGTACTGCTAGTACATTCATGCATATGAGGTCATTTGTCAACTGGATTGTAGGTAGCTGCATACATGGAGAAAACTGACTCTTCTTTCAGCTACCATTTATTGCCCTTAGCGCCTCTCTCTCTTCCTCTCTCTCTCTCTCTCTCATTCTCTCTCTCTCTCTCTCTCTCTCTCTCTCTCTCTCTCTCTCTCTCTCTCTCTCTCTCTCTCTCTCTCTCTCTCTCTCTTTCTCTCTCTCTGTGTTTGTGTGTATGTGCATGTACTTACCTATATGTATATTGCCTGTGCATTTGTATGTGCAAAAAGGGTTAGAAGCAGGAGAGCTCATACAGTTCTACTCTTCTATTCCCCTTAATTTTGACATGTTTACAACTGTGTAGGACTTCCGTGAGCCCCAGGGATTCCTCTTTCTCTTCTTCCCTAATTCCAGGATTAAAAGCATAAAATACTTGGATTTGTTTTAAATGTATTCTAGAATTTGTTCAGGTTTTCATGCTAACAAGGTGAACACTCTACTTACTGAGCCATCCTTCCAGGCCTGTGCATAGTGTTCTCAGTCTATTTTCTTTCTTGCCCATGGAAAACCTCTAAAAGTTTTCAGTCAAAATTTGACATAGTAACTGCCATAGGCAATGTCGAGCTAAGTGGGTGTTGTTCCTTTCACATGGACTTTATGGGCTTTGAAAGTTTTTTTTTTTTTTTTTTTTTTAAGTTTCACCTGTCATAAAACCCTTCTTCTCTGACTTTTCAGCACCTTAAACTATGTAAAATGCATTTTAGCATCTCAAACTGGACAAAATCATATGGCGGGCTAAGATAAACATCTCAATTTGTGCTCTGCCAAGTCCTGAAACAGTTAGTTTCAGGCTCATTGGAAATCTTGGGGGGAAAATAAACAGAAAGAAAGGAAAAGAAAAAGTAAGCTAATTACCCATAGATGGTTTTAAACATTGTGGAACTTAATTTGCTCATTAACTGAAAGGCAAGCATTCTCCTCAGCATATGGTATCTTACACAGACCACATTGTATTATGAGTTTTTCCCTTCCAAAGTCTATGTGCAATGATGGTTTCATCATTGGTGACTACTTGGCCTTGTTGGCCTGGGACATTTTTACTTCACACCCTGTGTCCTATGCATGATGTTATTCATAGTCAAATTTCTGGTTAGAGATGATAAGTGTTAAGGTCAAATCATTGTGAGCTCATCAACCATTGTTGAACATGCCTTACCTCATGTGTGTGCTAAGGTTGTATTTCCATGATTACAAAGTAACTGTCATGCAGACAGTCAGTTCTCTACTTTTTTTTCCATTTTCTAACTTGACTGATTGTGTTTCCTTAAATAACCTTAAAAAAAACAAAAAAACAAAAAAACATGATCTCTGGGCCCATTTCCTGTGGGCATCCTGTACCAACATTCTGTTTATGTTTTCCTGATCATCATTCAGGAAACATCCTAGCTATGTTAAAATCCTCACAAACAAACTTCGGCTTTGCTTCAGAAAAGTTCTGGTCAGTACTTATTATATAAAATAAAATGTATCTTTTTCTGTATAATTTTCTAAAAGCTCAAAAACTGAGGAATTTGTTAGGTAAGTATAAATTCTAAATGCGAAAGGACACCTCCTGACTACCTGTACTTTACACTCTTGGATTGATAATTAGATGTTCTCTAATTGTTCTAATGTGTCTGTTTTCATATATTAACTTAGCATTTTTGGGGCTTACACACACACACACACACACACACACACACACACACACACACACACACACCTTTCTTAAGCAAAGCAATATTTAAAAACTTGAGGAGCTTTGTAGTCTATCCAGTTTTCTTCATGATGGCGAATTGAGAAGATCCGTGCCTGTGCACATAGCTCTTACTTCATCAACCAGGAGGCATTTTCCCAGTGACTTATTTTACAATAGTAATAGGGGTGATCCCTTAACATTTTAGTATGTGTGTCCTATGCTATAAGTACTTTTAATTTAATTTCTGTGTAAACAGTTGATGCACCAGGCTCCTTGCTGCATCTTCAAACATACCAGCCATTACATTTTGGTTCTGTTCATTCTGCGTTGTACTAGTCTCCCATTGCCTCTGACTCCATCTTCCTCATATCCCACCTCCCTCAAGAAGCTGTGCTCTGTCAGCTTCCATGTTGCTTATGTTCAGTGGCCCTCTCTTCTCCCCTTCCCTCCTCTGTCATTTTCCCATTTCTTTGTTTCTCCCCAGAGGGGCATTTCAGTTGGGTCTCATCCACTGTTCTGAATGTATATACCATAGTGTTATTCTTAGTTTACTCTTGACAAGGCCAAGTTTTTGAGAGCCTTATGTTCATAGCTGCAGGTAAACAGGAAATTCAAACACTGTCCACTTTCCCCAAAAACAAAGCCTATTAATCATTTGACTGATACAACTAACTTCTATAATTTTGTCTTCATTTATAATAATTTTCTCAAACCTGTATTTTTTGGAATATATAGGAAAATAACTGTGACACTTTTAAACAATTCTTTCTCTTATACTAAGAAGTTATTCTCAATTTTTATAGCACTAGGCTCAGTCACATAAGATTATTTCTTTTTAAAAAACCTGCAAGTTATCAGACATTAGTATTCAAATAAAACAGGCCATTATTGGAAATGCTAACTTGATCATAGAACTTTAAAAAAATATAACAGTTGGGTGATATCGTTAGAAATTCTACCATTAAAAGATTATAGCAAGTGTGTAGAAGACATTTTATAAGTTTTGCATTTCTTGGCTTTGAGGATTACTTTACTTGCTTTATTTTTATAGTGTGTAGATCATATGTGGAACACTTCTTGGTAAATAGATTTTATGTTACCTTTGAGTGTACTCTTAGGCGATTGCCATTTCAACATATGAGGAACATTTCCAGCTCACAGCTAGATGAAATGAATACCACATTTTCATCTGCCAAAAAGAAAAAAAAAGTTTTAAGGTAAGTCATAACAAGAAAAATTCACAGTTAGGGTTCTTTTTTTTTTTTTAATTGAAAATCCGAATTAGCTGCAGCAAGCTTCTTCCTAGGCAGTAGCTTCCTATTTAAAGAACTGTTCACCAACCCTACTGTTTTAGACAATTGCTTTCTACCCCTGGATATCTACCATGAATATCAGGTGCTTTCCCCAGCTCTTGCCACCTAATGAGTAACAGGCAGATTAACTTTAGTATGTTTTCATCTGTTCCTACACCATGACAATATGTTACTATTTTAGCATTTTTGCCTTGAGAAATAGCTCATTTCTCCTATTCCTCCCTCTCATTCTGAGTCCATCAATGCCCTGAGAAACATTGTTGTCATGGAGCTGGCTTCTGGGCCTCTAACTTCTAAAGTTAATGCTGGCACAGCTACTTTGAAGTTAGGTTCTCTGCCCTAGAAAAATGATGGAAGTTTAGGGAATGACTTGAAAAGCCATTACAGTGAATGTTCTTAGCTTTTCTCCTCATTTTTCACAAGTTAGACCATTATTGAAAATAATATATGCCTGTTTAAAGTATTGATAAAACACAGCGAAGATGGTGTCTCTCCCACTTCTGGTCCCTGAAGCTACCTGGCAGTAATTCCTACATAGATATTGTCTACTGTGACGGAAGCTGAGATACCTATCCTGCTCCCCATAAAGCACCTTTCACAACCCCCAACATATCCCCTACACAACTCCAAGTTGTCCTTATCTCTCTACTTCCAAGCTTGAGTTTTCAACAGGGTTGGTCCTGTACATATCCTGTCCAGGTAAGCCACAGCTGTTGGACGCTTTTATGCACATGGCTTTGTCATATACAGAAGACAACATTTGGTAGCACCCGTCTATCTATCTCCCAGCTTTCACACTCTTTCTACTTCTTCAGTCATGTTCCATGGGTGATGGGTTTGATTGGATAGTGGTCTAGACGACTCATGTATGGCCAGTCTTTCATGCTCACTTATTCTCAGCACTACTGCCCACTTCCAACAGCAGCGGCTCTAACCAAGGTTGAGAGGCAGCACTAATCTATACAGATTTAAAATGCACATGCTGTACAGAAAGAAGTGTGAGGACATGTGTACCCATGTGTATAATACATGAAATCCTAAGGGAGAGTAGAAGGAATGGGAAGAGGGAAGCTGGATCAGGACAGTATAATGGGGCAGAATATGGGCAGATTGCAGTGATGTACTGTATACAAACACCATAAAGATACTGATGATTTTTATATGCAGACTTTCAAAAACGAGTCCAGATTGGGTAAAATAGAAAGATTTCTTAGAAAAAAAAAAACTGTGTAGTTTAAGGAGTCACTAAGCTTATTATCGTGAAAAACTGTTTCTCTGTGAAGTCAAACTGTGATTCAGTGCATTTTGGGCCTGGTGGAGTTTTTCTAGGTGCGTTTTGCTTGTGGTTTGGGGTTCTTTATGGGTAAAAATGGCTGAAGTCCAGTGTTTCCCATCCCCTTGGCCTGAAAGTTTAAATATATAGATTTATATAATTGTTTGTTATTAACCACATTACTGAAATTAGTGGTTTTCAACCTTTGTAATGCGAGACCCTTTTATACAGTTCCATATGTTGAAGTGACCCTGGACCATACAATTATTTCATTGCTACTCGAGAACTGTAATTTTGTTACTGTTAATTGTAATGTAAATCCTTGATATGTAGGATATCTGATATGTCAGCCCAGAGGGGTCTCGATCCACAGGTTAAGAACTGCTTGCTTGCACAAACATACTTGTGATTCCTTAATGTAAGAGTTTAAATTAGACTGTACAACTACACAAGGGTCTACCCCCATCAGAGCATTTTTTTTCTGTTTCACCTGTGTGGGGCAGTCCATGTCTCCGGTCAGTAAGGCTTCACAGCAGAGCTGACCAATCAGACTCACCTGGGAACTGTTTTTCCCAGATTTTCATGCCCAACATCAGCCCTTCTGCTTCTGACTCTCTATAGTCAGGTGAGGCACTACGTTTCAACAAGACCCTGGGTGACTTAAAGCCCTGAAGCATGACAAACAGTGTGAAATATAAAACCAGTTGTCCTGGAAGCAACAAAGAATGACTTGGGTAGATCCAAGTTCATCTGAGCCCCACCCCCTTTCTTGATTTGGTTTTAAATAATTTTCCAATGACAATTTTGGTGCTCTCTTTCTTTGCCATCACCTCTCTGTGTGTAAATGACTATATATTTTAAATGATTTAAAAATGTATACCAATGTATATTCCCACTACAAATATGTAAAACTCTACTTTGTATGACTGATGTCATTTCCCACCAGAGTTACTTGCATGTCTTTGTAATTGTTATTTTCAATGCCCTTTTCATTTATTTTATTGCATCAGTGTTTTGCCTGCATGCATGCCTGTGTGAGGGTGTTGGATCCTCCTGGAACTGGAGTTACAGACAGTTGTGAGCTGCCATGTGGATGCTGGAATTAAACCCTGACTATCTGGAAGTTTGGCCAGTGCTCTTGACCCCGTGAGCCTGCTCTCCAACCTCTTTCAAAGCCCCTTTACAAAAAGCTAAAATTAGATTTTCTATTTTGATTTTTGGTAAAAACTATCTTCACAAGAGGAGAAGTATAGGACCGGAGGAGCATACTAGGTCTCATAAACTTCACTGCCGTAATCTTACCCAGCCGGAAGCATAATTCCCACTGTTTGGGTTAAAGCATAATTCCCACTGTTTAGGTTGGATGTTGGAAGGTGAGGCTCAGTCTTATTCATTATTACAGTGATGACTTACACCCTATCATATCAAATTATTCCAGCAAGAAAAATGTACTTAAACATGCTCCTTTTTGGAAAATTTAATATAATTGCATTATGTATCTGTACTACTCCGGGACATTTTATTTAATGATAATGTTTCAAGAATATTACTCTGTATGCTAACGTGCTGGATAAGTATTTTTGACCTAACATATAATGAAGTGTTCACCTATTCATTTTGAATTACTGATAGAAAGACAATTAAATGAGATGGACTTTGGTAAGTAACTGCAATGGCTTCAGTGAACCTAGGCTTAAATTTTAATGGGCTCTACCTTCTGTCATGTGCAGTAAATGAGTATCCTGTAGGCTGTATATGTCTGCAAATTATAACATGTAACCTTCAGATCACTGACATGACATCTGCCTCATTCTTAGCAAATATGACATCTCTAAAGTAATTATTTATTTGTGTGTGTATCTGTGTGTGTGTATGTGTGTGTGTGTGTGTGTGTGTGTGTGTGTGTGTGTGTGTACATATATGTGTGGCAAGGGGAGAGAACAACTAATGAAAAATGGTTTTCTCGCTCTACTATTTGAGGCTGTACTATTGCATTGATGTTGCAAGTCTTGGAAGCAAGTTCCTTAACCTGCTATCATATTGCTGGTTCCATATGGGATTTATTTTTAATAGATCCAAAGTTGCCTCCTCATCTTCAGATTTAACTCTTTCTTTAAGAGCAGAGCCATGGAATCTACACTTGAAGCATGTTCTGCTAATTCAAAGATTATAATAGATTTCGCTCTTGTTTTTATTGAAAATGATTATAGGAGTTTACAAGACGATTTAGCGAATAAACTGCTTCCTACAAAAAAGAAATGATCTGAATTTAGGTCCCCATAACTGACATGGAGGATAGACAGGCATGATAGTCACTCAGAAGCACTCTGGAGCAAGACAGGGGGTTCCTGGGGTAATCTGTCTAGATAGACTACCAGAATAGTTAACACTGGTACAGTGGAAGACCGTTGTTTATGCAAGAACATTGGCAAAGAAGACACCATCAGAAACTTTGGGTTTCCCTTCACAACCATGCACTTTTCATATGAAACCCCCATCCTGACACAGGCAATGTCCCCTCCGCATGCTCAAACAGACCTATACACACACCACAGTCATACACACAAAAATGATTGCAGTTTGTAACTGATCAGACATGAAGAAAATACTTAATGTCTATGATGGTTAATTTTAGCAATATAATAGGGCTAGAGTCACCTAGATAGCAAGCTTCTAAGAACCCAGTATGAGAGATTATATGGATTAGGTTAGTCTGGGAGAATGAGCTAGATTATCTTAACTCAGAGAGAAATACCCACTCCGTTAGTGGCAGAAACATTTGATATGCAGGTGTCCTGTACTGCAGAAAAAGAGAGAGGGAACTCAGCATCTGCATTCATCACCCTCTGGCCTTCTTACTGCCTACCTTCATTCCTGCCCCACTCTGGACACAGGCTGGCTTAAGGTCATGCTGTGCCCATTACTGATTACCTTTCTGGACTATAAACTCAAACTAACTGTTATTAAAAAATACTTTCGTCAGATAAATTGTAGTAACAATGATACAAGAAAGGACTAAATTAGCCAATAAGTTAGCTTAGCTAGTCTGGAAATGCTTCCATTTAAACTATTTGTTCCAGAGGTGCGATTTACTTAAAATTCCAGACTTTAGGGAAAGGTTTTAATTATCAATATATTCTGTTACTTCATCTTTCTTATGACAGGATACAAGTTTGCAACGAGATGACCCCATTGTGGGCAAAATACAAAGCCACAAAAATATGCATTAATTTGTATTATATAAACATTTTTCCTAACTTGTACTGAGTAGATTCTGAAAAGCCTCTAGTTGACTTACAAAAGAAGATTTATATAAAATGAGACAAGCACAGATAAAAATAGGAGACTGTTTAAAAGGATTAGAGGCACCTGGGAGATGTTAATTCTAACAGCTGGGAAAGGTCATGATAGCTAAAAACCAAAATGGCTTATACATCTTTCCTCTTCAGTGTAAAAGCTCATACAGTTATCAGCAGAGGCAAAGTCTTCCAGAGAACCAACCAGTCAATAGATATGTGTGTTTTATAGTGATAGGTTGTGTGTAACTAGAAAACTAGGTCCGTTTGCCAAAAGATACAGAAAATTGCTGTGAAATTGACCATTCACTTCAACTCTGATGGCTTTTTACAAACTCTATCCAGGAAAAAACATTTCTATTTGGATCTCTACCTTAAAATTATAGCAAGCATTGATTGGCTTCTTCCCTACATATATGACATTTCTTCTTCAATAAACAACTCAGTAAACATGCAAAATCATTTTTCTGATATGTATTTGGAAAATGTTAGCTGTGTGCACAGAGGCTACATAATTTTTAACTTCCATAGATTAGAAAGTATCATTTGACTTTAGATTATATTGAGATCTCCATACTACAGGTCTGTCGGTGCTTCTGAGAATTTTTCCTTTCTTTTGATATAAACTAAACAGTAAATCACAGATTCTGAACCACAGGGGATTAGTATATTTTGGAGTCCCATTTCTCTTATTTTTTGGGTACAACTGATAACTTAATCACCTTGGTACTGTGAACAGAGATCCCTCGTACTAGCTCATTCTGTTTATAGGTCATATTGTTAAAAGAAGTAAAATCACACTCATGTCTTGTTTACACACCATAACATATTGCTCAGCATGGAGTTAAGCAACTAAGGAAAAATTAAGGTTGTTTTCCTATTTTTCTCTACATAAGGAGCTTATAGCCTTCCAAGTACACATGATCCATAGAATTATGTAGGGAGAGAATGAATAGATTCTATAACCACATATAAGGAACAAACCTCATTGTGTAAATGTGTGAGTAATTGGTAATTAGTCGAAAAACATGAAAGTTCTCCACATTGCATAGAAGACAAAGCTGTAACAACAACAAAAACAAAATAAATGAACAAACAAAAAACTATATCTGAAAACAGATGTTCCCAACCATGTAAGTGCCTCAACCATAAAATGACATTGGGCGGTGATGTACATGGATTGTCTGGTTTAAGTTGAACTACATTCTGCTGGGGCTGTCAGGAGGACTGATTTTCCCTAGTAGCTTAAAATACTGACCTCTTCTGATGGTTTTTCATGTCTATTAATAGATGGCTCCTGTTTTTAAATAGAGCTGTTTAATGCTGGGTCCAGAATATACCTGCTTCTATTTTAGTAACAACTTCCTTATAAACACTTCAAGGGAAGATAGATTCTGAATTTTAGAGCATTCATTATAAAAGAGGGTCAATGGCACATTGAACTAGAAAATGGCACAGTTAGTAAGACAATTACTGTGACATTGATGAGAACAGAAAGTCAGTTGCAAAATCTTTAAATTAATTTTGATGTGTTTTGTTGAACATTTTACTGAGTCCTATTTTTCTTGGAATCATTAGTTTTATCTAGTCTCATAGTTTACAATAGTTCTCTTTCAGAAAGATCAAAACTATGTGCTGCACAACATGTCTTCCATCTGTCCCTTCCAGATTCACCTTACATCCTGCCTTATGCCCCAGCAGTCCCATCTGGATACATCATAGTGTCCCCTAGCATTCTGACTTTGAGTTGCTAGGGATAATGGAGATATTAGCAGGGAACCTGAGAGTGGAAAAAGAAAATATCAGGGTGTTTATTGGCCTGGATTTCTTCTTAGTGGATTACCATATGCTGTCTCGGAGTCTTCTGTACACATTCTATGAATTCCCTTTCCACTTACCATGCAAGCCTAAGCATGGGAGGGCAAGCAGCACAACATCTGTGCTGGATGCTTTAGCCATTGCTTTTTGTCAGACCCTTTTCTAGTTACCCCACTGAGTGTGCCATGCTAAGGAGACTGATGGGCACCATTAACACAAGCATTTTAATCAATGTAGACAAAGGAAATGACTTTAGAATATTCAAACATATTTTTGCTCTGTTTACATGTTATAAAACACACATGGAAAATTCTCAAATAGCTCACTAGATAGTAATTTAATGGAAAACTCTAGGCTATATGTCCTACAGTAAGTCAAAGCCACACTCCATCTGCTCTTGATCGCTGAGAATGTGTGTGTGTGTGTGTGTGTGTGTGTGTGTGTGTGTGTGTGTGTGTGTGAGAGAGAGAGAGAGAGAGAGAGAGAGAGAGAGAGAGACAGACAGACAGAGAGAGAGAGAGAGAGAGAGAGAGAGAGACAGAGAGAGAGAGAGAGAGAGAAAATATTTTGGCTTCTGAAAGCAAATCACACTGTACATGGAGCTATCAACAAGAATATGATGAATGTAGAGTATGCAATTTCAAATCTTCCAGTGTCTATATTTTATGAAGCAAAGCTACTTCAAATGTTTTTTCAGCCTAGTATTATGTAACATTTAATCTCAGTTGCATTATTGTTAAGATATGTTGTTTTTTTTACCCTGTGAACTGTTGGAAATCTGGTTTATGTTTCAAGGCCATACATCATTCTGCAATATAGACTTTTCATATGTCAAGTGTTCAGCAGCTCCATGTGGCTAACAGCTAATGCAACTGATAGGTTTATTTCAGAATTTATAGCAAACACTCACACACACACACACATACACACACACACATGAACATATTTTGTAGAATTACATTATAAAATATGTTCCCACCAAACTGATTAACCTTAAGGGTGAGTATGGGTCAGACTTGTCATCATTATAACAAATACTTAACCAACCTACTTTAAAAGTAGTAAGAGTTGAGATGGTTCAGACAGTAAGGACACTTGCTGCCAAATCTGACAATCTGAGTTTAATCAGAGGAACACAGGTAGTGGAAGGAGGGAACTGAACTTTACAGTTGTCCTTTCAGCTCTGTATAAAGTGCAAGTTCATGCACACACTAAATAAACATGAATATTGAAATGGACAGAGATATGTTTAGGATCACTATTTCAGAGGTTTTAGTCAGTAGTCTTATGTTAATCAGGACTTTCTAGACCAAAGAACTCACAGAGGTAGCTCTGTCCTTAAGGGACAAAAGTTCCCAGAGGTAGCTTTGTCCTTAAGGGACAGAAAGCTCAGTAATAAGGAAGATATTTGAAACAAAGTCTGTTCTTTCAGGACAAAACCTTAGTGGCACACATATTCCAATTAGACCCAAATTCCTGATGTATACTACCTCCATAGCATCAGCTTGTCAGCAAGCTGGTGAGATCAAAGCCTCAGAGCCCTTGTAATCTAATCACTATGCAAATAATCTCTCCTTTCCCCCTCTGTATATGTGTGTGTGTGTGTGTGTGTGTGTGTGTGTGTGTGTGTGTCTGTGTGTGTGTGTGTGTGTGTGTGTGTGTTGAAACAGGGTTTCTCTGTGTAGCCCTGGCTACCCTGGACCTCATTCTGTAGACCACATTGGCCTCAAACTCAAATATCTGCCTGCCTCTGTCTCCTGAGTGCTGATATTAAAGGCATGTGCCCCAAACCCACTACCCACTGCCCACTTATAGAGAAGCCTTGTTAGCAGTTCATGCCTAAACCACAGCTCTACTTTTTTCTGCCAAGATTGGTGCAAAGCACTGTCCAGAATACGTGGGTGAAGTAGTGTCTTGTGCATGTTACATCTGTTGTCAGTTTTATAAACCCTAAGTGGTAGGGCAGGACAGCCATTAACTACCTTCCTACAGGCAAGGAATGTGGGCAATGGAGAAATGCCAGAGTTTCAGAGCTAGTCATCAACAGATCAAAACCCATCCCCAGTTCTGATTTAAAAACAAATAAATGAGTGTGCTAAAAGACAGGCATGGGACTCTTAACAGTTTGAGTCCTGGTGGACAGAGTTGCTCTGTAAGAGACAATGGACGTGACCTTCAGATAGGATACTTGTTTGTCCGTGCCGTGGTCAACAAGATGGTGAGTTAATAGGGCATGATGTAAAGATCAGACCTGTCAACAGAGCTTCCATGTGTTATTTTGATAATTAGGCATCTATATTTGTCATCAGAAGGCTATTAAAATTACTTAAATTACATTCAGAAAAAATGTTCTCCCTTGAGTTGTATAGTACATGACCTATGCAATCACATTTGGCAGCTATGACTCCTGGTTAATTTGTTCCTAATCTTGATTTTAAACATTACTGTACTGTTTCTCTATCACATCAGATACAATTGAAGAGTATTTGATGGTAGTCTTTTATTATCCTGTGGTGTTTTTACATTTAAATTTTAATTATTAATGATTTTATTTGATTTTCTATTGATAATACTGTTCTTTGACAAGCATGTATCTAATGTGTTTTCATATAGTAAATCAGTTACTTTCTTCCTTTACCATGTCTTATTTTCCATTAATCCATCAACCCATCAATTGTCTATTCCTTACAATTCTAATTTCATTATTATTATTATTATTATTATTATTATTATTATTATTATTATTGTCTAAAGTGTGTGTGAGTGCCTATGCACATGTATCACATCTCATTTATGGATGTCACAGGATAACTTTGAGCAGTTGTCTTTTTACATCCACCTTTATGTGAGTTCTGGGAATTAAACTTGTGTCAGAAGGTTTGAGAAGCAAGCACTTCTACCTGCTAAACTATAGTACCATCCTATTATCCTGTGATTTATCTTTTTCTTTTTTAAATACTTTATTTTACCAAAACACTGACACGTATCACATACACACACACACACACACACACACACACACACACACACACACACACACACACACACCCCTCCTACTACATTCAGTTTGCAGTTAGTGGTAAATGTAGGCCGTCACTGTAACATAGGAATATAATTATTGGCTCTACCCTCAAATACTAATAATCTTGTCTTCTCCAGAAATCATCAGCTGCCAACAGTTCCTCAGTAAAGATGAATTCTAAACCAGATACCAATATGTGCTAAGGAGCCATGCCCCGTGCAGAGGACAATATGTTACAGCATTTTTCTACTTTCTTGGACTCATTGTTTTTCCTACCTCCTTTTCCATGCTGTTCCCAGAACCTTATTTTGCAGTTGTGTATTGAAATGTTAAGTCTCTGTCTGGCATTTTAAAGGATGAAGAATAGTATATTGTATGTAAAATAATCGTAGTGAAGTAGGATACTAGGGGAAAAAATAGATTTTGGCAGTGAGGATTGTGGGGGTAGGAGGAAAACCAAGAAATGGAGAAGGATAACACAAAGGAAGGGTGTAAGAAAAAAATAGGAAGGAAGGCTACTATGTCCCAACCCACTTAAAATCAATAATTGTTGAAATAGTAGATTATATGTGAAATGAAAGAAAGGGGAGTTTTGTGGGGATAAAATTATTACAAGGGGGTAGAGACAAGTGGCAGATGGGAGGAAGGTGGTTATAGTTTGATAAAACAAACTTAAGGATTATAAACAAGCCTTACAGAAGCCCACAAGTTAGTAATCTAACTTCAACATATTGTTTAAAAAATAAAAAGATTTTGAACAGACTGTTCTGATGGTAGACTGTATTTCAAGAGTCAAGAAATGAAATCACACTTCAATATATGGTATGTTCCCTTAATATAAGTTATTGGTTAGGGAAGCCCTAGAAATTTCTAAAACAACACAGGCTTAGGCCTTTGGTCATTTTCAGTTGCCATCCTCAGTATATGCTGACACTCTATTGTTGAAGAAGCCATGTGATTCTGGACCATTCATGCTTTGATACTGAGCTGCCAGGCAAGACGTGTCTACTCTCCCTACATTGCCATGACTGTGATGGGTAACGCTGCTCTCTAATTGGATTGGAGGACCATGCAACAGGACCAGACTTCAAGTTTGACATTAGAATCTTGGTCAAAACGCCGTGATTGGAGAAGTCATAGTTCCTAGGGGACAATTTGTTATTTTTCTTTGTTAAAGTGGTCATTCATGTAGTCAAGTTGTCTTTTAAATATTTACATTTATATCCATAGACCTGGGATATTTTCAGCCCTTGTCAGAGAAGCTGTTTTTTCCATAATGTAGCAGTAAATGGAGATGCTTAATTCATATTCATCAAACTCTCTGTCTCTCTGTTTCTCTTTGTCTCTGTCTCCCTCTCTCCCTCCTTTCCTTCTCCCTTCATGCTCTCTCTGTCTCTTGGTCTTTCTGTTTTTCTGTGTCTCTGTCTCTGTCTCTATCTCTGTCTCTCTCTCTCATCTTGTATGTATGTCTGTTCACTCATGAATGCACATGTCACAGTGCCCTAGTGGAGCTCAGAGGACAACTGACTGGATTTGGTCTTCTTTCCTCACTTTCTGGGTCCCAGGGATTAAACTCAGAAAATCAGACTTAGCAAAGAGTACCTTCCCCGGTGAGTGATCTAGCAAGCCTCATGACAGAATGTACTTTTCCAGAGCATCGTTTATCTTGTTGCCCTTGCTTCAGCAACACACATTAAGAAGCACTATAACCTGTATTGCCTCTGAGCCCCTTGCATTAGTAGGTTTTCTTTGACAGTGTCAGGGTTAAGTATTAACATCACTGATGCATTCATACTCAATTCTACTAAGCATGAGAGAGAGCAGTCATAAAACAAGAGTCATTCAAATGTCTCTGTGTGTTATTGTTTGAACACGTTGTCACATGACAAACTGCTACATAGCAATATAACCTCTGAACTAAAATACATTACGAGTGTGTTAAGTATTATGAATGCATTTAGTAGCATCAAGCTTCCCAAATGACAATATTCATTGTGGAGCTATAACACAGAAGTTATCTAGACACTATATACTTTATTGCGCCCATTCTGTTCACCAACCTCAAGAAAGGTAGCTGTGCTTACCTTTGCATATCAACTTCTCTTTTTAAAAATCATCTTTCCTGATTAGGCATAATGGCATCATGGGTACTACACCTCAGTGCCAATATAAAAATGTTCATCTTCATTCATATTTAGTACTTGCTAATGTTATTCATTTGTGGTTTTTAATTAAGAATATTAAGATGTTTAATGATGTCTTTTAATTGAGATATTAAAGAGTGGAACATATTCAGCGAATACCCAAAAGGTTTATAATTGAGAAACTTAAAGTTCTTGCTGAAAATGTCTCATTTAAAGTGGTTTTCCTGAGAGTATATCAAAAATTAAATTGATAACTGGAAATGAATCTATGCCAAAGTTATAGTTAAATGTAATTAGAGTAAGGGCAGGAATCACTGAGGGAAATAGTATTTGCTAAAATACTATAATATTAGTACTTTTAGATATCCCAAAGAAGTCCTGATCTAAAAGCTTGTGAGAACTCTCTTGGTCTGTTTCAGACAGATGTAAGTAATGGGAGAGTTACAGAAGTGTGTGTGGTGGTGGTGTTATTGTTAGTGGTGGCGGTGGTGTGTTTGTGTGTGTGTGTGTGTGTGTGTGTGTGATTGTGTGCATATGTGTGCTTACACATGTACACATACTTGTTCATGCATTTTAAAGTCACCCTATCATATGAGGAGGAGATATTTGTATCTATCAGGGTAGATATTACATGTCAACAGGACATCTACTGCTAAAGCTTCTGAAATCTGTTGGAAGAACAGCTTAAGTCTTTGATATCTAATTCCTATTATTCCCAAGACATAATATTTTATCCTGTATATACTTTTGTACTTAAAAAATTTAAACTAAGACCCCTTCTCAAGAGTGACTTAAGTGGCAAAGTAGGGGATACTATAAGACTAATGGGTCCCTGTGTCTGTTAGTATCCAGTGTTGTGCACAGCTGACATACAAAGGTGAACCCTTTCTTTATTATTCCTGGATCTTAGCTAAACCCATAAAGAAAGCAAGAAATACAAGTTATGCTTACTTGCTATCTAGCCCAGAGAAATATAAGCAACTGCATATTCACTGCTATACTGACTGGGTTGTTCCCATGGCAACAAGCAAGGCATCAAAATATTTATGCCCATCTATTATGTTTTAAGGAATTGTGTTTAAATGACAAATTATATGACTTCATTTTCTTAAATAAATTCATATTTGTTGACCATTCTTACTTTCATGCTAAACAATTTTGAAGGTTTACTTTATGTAATGTAACAAGATGTTATATACAATGTTTTAATTACTCCCTATAAATTATGGCTTGCATAGCTTTCACTGTTTGCCATATTTTTAAATTGAGGTACATGACATAGTAACTTTGTCCCAGCATTATAAATTCCCTCTGGAGATGAGCATATGAGTATTCTCAGCAATCAACAATTAAAGATAGCAATCTAAGCTATTCATGATTTTTCACCAGTCCACATAATTTTGTTTCCTGTAAGTTACTGGAATTTATCTATCTATCTATCTATCTATCTATCTATCTATCTATCTATCTATCTATCTATCTATCTATTGATATATTCCATTGGTAAATTGTTTGCTCAGCAGTTATAAAACACAATCTTTGATTCCCACAGCCAGAGCCAATAAAACTTTCTGGTTATGGTGGTATGTATTTTTATTTGAAGTACTGGGAGGGCATAGAAAAGATTGAGTTTCCCTGGAAAGCCAGCCTCGCCTAGTTGGCAAGGTTCATGTCTCAGTCACAGAAATCTATGTAGGGACTTGAGAGATAGCTCAGCCAGTACAGTGCTTACTGTGCATTCCTGAGATCTGAGTTTGAATTCCCAGAACCTTTGTAAAAGCCAAGAGCAATAGTGTGCTTCAGTGGGGCCCCAGCGTTCTACAGTAAGATTAGAGGGAAAACAAGGAGCAGCCATGGAAACTAATCCTTCCAGCCTGAATTATAAGTCGGCTGTGAGTTAAGACAAAGAGAAACAGACAAACGGTGGGGGGATGCTTTTCTCAAAGTAGAAAGTGAGAATTTACACATAAAATTATAGGAATTCTTAAAAGAATAAACTCTACAATACTTCTATATTAGCAGTAACCAACAGCTGTCTTATTAGACCTAAGGTCTGCTCAGTGGGAGGAAATGTACACTTAGTGCTGTACAAGTAGATAATTGCCCATATCTGGAAGGGACACAGATGCTGGAGGGGAACCATGCATTGTTATTTTCCTTGACATATAAACATATTCTAAATATGATGCCCTGTATTTCAAGATAAGTGTAGCTCTCATACCTCATTGAACAAGCTTCTCTTTGCAGCACATAGAGACTGCTACAGACACCCATCACTGTTCACAATGCCCAGAAGAAGTGTTCTTGGAGAACATAATCTCTCCTGATACATCTACAACTCAACTTCTATAGCCAAGACTCAGGAAACATCACAGGAGTAAGGGCAGGAAGACTGTAAGCCAGACAACCAGGATGCCTGTTGCTAGATAGTGTCCACTAGAAACTGCAGGTAAAATGCACCTACTAGATGACATGTTTAAGTGAAAAGGATTATAGAATGACAACATTATATGACCAGTGTGTGTGTGTGGAAGAAGCCCCACAGTGAAAGAGCCACAGTTGATGAATGTCATATGAGAGAATGAGTTTTCTTCTGGGAGGCCTTCACAGAGAGGTTGTGCAATGAGCTCCTACAAACATTTTGAATCCCAAATAGTCAGACCTGAACACTATACATATAAGCAATATTAAATGTACTGAGCATATTGTTTATCCATATATACATAAATGCATATACACACAAGTATACAAATGCACATGTGTGTGCACACACACACACACACACTCATATGATATATACACAACATAGGGAAAGTAAGGTCATGAAGGAATAGTATGAGTTTCACTTTCAAAGATGGGTTGAGAATGATGTCGATGCAGAACTCATTAAAAAAATAATAACAAATTAAAATACCAAGTCGCCATTTCTCTTGGATTAGAGGAGTATTTCTTTTCAGATTATTCATTAGAAAAATCTTTAATGGCCCTCTCCTATTACAATGAAAATTGTTGGTATAAATAGATCATTTAATTAAAGAAAAAGTAAATTCTCATTAATTTTGTATGCTAACCAGTGAACAGTTAGGGCAGAAAAGTAAACCTAATTAGGTCCTCACCAGGGTGCTTGCCCAGTGCCAGCCCATAGGAGCTCCTACCACATGACAGCTATGCTCCTATTCCAGGGTGTTGCCAAATGAGCATTAAAGATAAACTGCCTCTTAGTAAGGTCAGGGTTAGGTGTCTTTGTCTGATAGTTCTGCCTGGAGGTGAGGGGTAGAGTTGGGAGCACTACTGCAGTATGCTAATTAATTTTGGCTTCTGTTATTTCTGGATAGATGGTAGTAAGTTTTTACTATGACATCTCAAATCTACTATTAAAATTATATTAACAAACAGCAGCTAAGGAGAGCTTAAGACTCAATGGATTTAAGTTTTAAATTCAACGGATATTATTTAGCAACTATTCAACTAATTAAAAAGCAGAAGAATCTATTTTTGTCTTAGAGAAGGGGACATGTAATCAAAAAATAAAAGCAATTGGTTGAATCCTCAAAAAACATAAATCTTATCTTGGTGCAAATCACAAGAAAGTCTGGCTAGACTGTGGTTAGGGTGAGACATAGGCCTCTCCTTGTCTGGAGAGGGGAAGATGCTTGCTAACATTTATTGATCTCCTAACGTATTCCAAGAACTTTGTGTTCATTTTCTCACATGATGATCTCAGCATATCTCTAACACAGTTAATAATATCTGCATATTCCAGAGAAGCCTGATATCAGAGTCTCAGAATTCTGCATGAAGGGCTAGGGCTAATTTTCATGGTAGATACTCCTAGCATAGCAGGACTTTAGCATGTGTTGTAAAGAAGCCATTCAGCCATTTTACTCTCATCTATTAAGAAGTTTTTCAAATGTTTGGGAATATAATTAGGATAAATGTGTCAAAGTAGTGTTCAGAATTTCAGAATAATGTCATTTTTTAGGATCCCTTTATTTTCAGATTACTGAGTATCTGCTATTCACCCTAAGGGACAAATACTCACTTCTGTGAATGTCTGTGGAAACCATCAGAATGTTATTTGAAAATATTGTTTTTTAAAATGTATTTCTTGGGGGGTTGTTTGGTATTTTCTTATAACTGAATGATTGTTACCCACTCAATGAACATCATTAATGAACTGCTTGAACTGAAGGCTACAGGGGAGAAAGTCAGAAAAAGGCTAATGGGTGGGAGTATTTGCCTTTCCTGGGGATTACAATGCTTATTCAAAATGATCAAGACTTTGCCATCTTTCCTGAGCAGGCACAGTATGAGCTGGGTGGGAAAAAACAGAAAGAAAAGGAGGAGATTCTTGCCCAGACCTTTAGTCTTTTTGAGCAGAACAACCTAACATTCTAACATACAATTACAGAGAACATCTCAAGTGTTCTGCAAATGTCCCCTTCATATACATATTTTTAAAAACTGATCTTTGAAGAGAAATATGCTTGATGAAAGTTGATAAAAGGAGGTTGGAACATAAGCAAAATTTTACACTTTGAATTACTCAGAGTTGAAGACCATACTCTCTTGTGTTTGTACCCAGAACATAGGCATTTGTTTATGTATGGGTGTTCAATTACATCTGTTGAAGCAGTGACTAAGGACTAAGAATGTGAATGTTAACATTAAGGCATTAAAAAAGATTCAATTTTATTATTTTAGGAATTATTTAAAACTGAGAGTGTTTTATAAAGAACAGTAAAATCAATGTTATGGGTAGAGGATGAATTGATTAAGAAATGAGATACCACAGTGAGGGAGACCAGATAAAGCTTAGATGTAATCATTTTGCAGTATAAAGATAAAAAGAACAGGACTCAGTGGAAGTCCATGTAAGTCTTGGTTCCATTACTTTTTTGGAACTTCAACATATATGTAATAAGGCTTTTATGGAACTCAAAGGAGGCAAATTTCAGAAAATGTCTGTCATAATGCTTCCCAAATCCATCTGTCTATTAGTTCTGTCTTATGCTAATTTTTATAAGTGCTGAAAAACTATATACTTAAGATGCTAGTGATGAAAAATATAACAAAGAATGCTGTGCATGCGAATGCACACACACACAACCCCCCCCCCCACACACAAACATAGACATCACATAAACACCCATAGGTGTATAATGCTTGCAACATGAATTTATACAAAAAATAAGGATTAACTAAAAAGACTTATATGCTTGGTAAAAAAAAAATGGACCAAAAGAGAGAGGCTTTGTTTTATAGCACAATGAACATAAACTATGGTGATATTATGAGAAAACAGACAAAAAAGAAAAATTGGCATAGGTGTCTTGTGCAGGCATTGTAACAAAAGTATGTTAGAAGAGGACCTGAGCTGCCAAAGGCACATTGAAAGAGGAAAATACAGTGTCAAGTAAAAGAGGACAGGTAGTTTAGTTCTAAGTGTTTCACTGTTAGAGCCTGAAAGTTAGGAAAGGGTAGTCAACTGGAACTGGAAATGCTTCTTTCTACTGAACTGGTGTTGAGTTGTGAGTAGTTGAGCCAGAGGCTAATGCAGAGCTATGGTGATTTCAAGGGGCATTTCTCTTTGCATCCCAGGTGCAATGGGGGACACCTTTAGCTGTGCATCCTATGGGTAGAAAGCATCTCACTTAATCAGCCCACCTCCACGTTAAGACATTTTAGGGTGGCTAGTGTCAAAATCAAGAGGTGAGTTAGGCACTTGATGTTGAAGGCAAATGGAAAGCCAAAAACTGCTACACAGGATCCTTGTCAGCACCTCATGTCACAGCTGGGTATCATTTCATGTTCCCAGGATTTCCCAAGCCTAGCATTTTCCAATGAGATAACTTTGTACTTCTTTAAAAAATCCATTTTTCATTTGGGTATTGTGTTTGTTAGTGTTGGGTATTGTTCTCTAGAGGCACAGAACTGACCAGTGCTGATGTGTTAAGAGGAGATTTGTCAGATTGACTTGCAGAGTGGGACTCAGTAGTCCAGCAGTGGGTGTCTGTATACAGGAGAGCCTGAGACCTCATAGCACTGGATGTCACAGCACACTGATAGCCCTGGGGCAGAAGGTGTGAAATAGTCTTAGGGAAGCTGCTGATTCTCAGTCCTCATTAGAAATTTAAAGAAGCTGATTCTAGTGTTAAGAGGTAATGGTGATGACAACAGGAAGGTCTCTCACCAGCTAAGTGTGAAGTTGGGCAGCCAACCATAATGCTGCATTTCCCTCAGAACTCTTCCTGTCTGGACTGCCAGAGGTACTGCTTGCCCATGGACATACACAGCATTCCATTAATGAATCGGTCCCAGACACATTCAGTGTTACAACCAAGGTCAACCATCACAGGGGTTTGGTTTTCTCCTGAGTCTTCTGGTGTCTCAACAAAAGGATTTAAAACTTTCTATTCCTCCTCCATGGTAGGTTTCAAGGCTTGGGCAAATGGCTAACTGAGATGTCTCATTAACATATTAAAGCTGAAACTTGTAGCAAGTTCTCCCAGCATACCTCAACCCCTACCTATTACAGAGTAGTCCTGGCTGGTATACCCCACCACCTGTCCTAAATTTCAGGGAGTACCATTCCCTATATAACCGCAGCCATTTTGGCTACTGCCTCTTTTGGCCTAGGTTTCTCTCTAATTCCTTCCGCCTCTCCACTTCCCTTTCTCCCTATGGCTCAGCTCAGTTGGCCAAACGTGTTCAATCTGGCCTTCCTGGTGCTACTGTGTATGTTCTCCATCATATCTGTAATAAATCTTCTCCTCTAACATACCTAGGATCAGTCATGTCTGAACCACCTCTTCTTTTTTCTTCATTTGTTTAAAATTAATTCATGACACCCATGTTTTCATGCACTCTTGATTTTGGCCAATCTAAAAATATATGCACAAAAGATGTATTTTAAAAAAGAAAATATGAATAGAGAAAGCAGAAGAGGAGGGTAACCCATAAGAAGACTAGCAGTCTCAACCAAATTGGAAACTTGGGAGCACCCAGAGACTAAGCCACCAACCAGACAGCAAACACTAACTGGTCTAACCTCTGTGGGAGAAAATATGCTGTATCCTCAAGAGACTTGAGGCCTCAGGGAAGTGGGGGGGGGGCTGGTGGTGGCAGAGCATCTTCTCAGGGAGTGTGGAGAGGGGGAGTCAGATGAGGAACTACTGGAGGGAGGACTGGGGATGGAAACAATGGGTGCATTGTAAACAAAATAAATAAATAAATAAAATTGCTTCATAATGGGTAAAAAAAATAACAATTATTTTAGAAGTTGAGACAATAAAAGTTGGCATTTAGCAATAACAATGGCTTTAAACAAAGAAAAAAATATGTCTAGAATAAACAAGACCTCTCGGAACGCAGCACTAGTAAAGAACCATATGCAATCAGGAAATAGATATCAACTGATACTTCCCTAGAGATTATCTATGGATGGAATATAAGCACATGAAGAGAATCTAATCATCAGCCTTTAAGGTGATTCCAATTAAAACCAGTATGTGTTATTACTACACACCTGTCAGCATTTACCCCCTGTGCCCACACAGCTGTGCTCTGCTCTCTGATGCATCTGACACATATTTAACTCTCTGTATGTAAACATCCATGGTGTTCAGTATTCTTGACACATTTAAAAAGAGATAGCTTTACTGTTTATAAGTTTGAATGCTTTCCCTGTGTATACGCGTGGTTACCGTGTACAGGAGGTGCTGGCAGAGGTGAGAATAGAGTTCAGATGCCCTGGAACTGGGGTTAAAGAGGATTATTTTGTGCTGCATGGCTGCTGGGCACTGAACCTAATATTCTCTTGACCTCTGAATATAATGCCATGGTGTAGTAGTCTATACTACCTACTTCATTTGTAGAAGACCTAAATATAATGTCATACATTTTGGTAAAGTAGCTTCTAGTCAAAATAAGTCCTTTTAGGCTCTCTTTTTTTTTTTTTTTTTTTTTTTTTTTTTTTTTTTTTTGTTTGTTTGCTCCTCTGTGCTTTGGCAAAATCCTTTACTCTAAGAGAAATACTACTTCTCAATAACAAATAAAATATCTTAAATATTAGAATCCAATTGTGTGCTGTACTGATTTATGGTGCTCAGAATATTTCTAACAGTCTACAGATTAAGGTTTTTATCAACTTTAAAGTAAGTTCTTTTCTCTTCATGTGTTAGAAGATATGCTTTATGACAAGTTATGTTGCAAGACAGACATTTTGTAACAATGTTTAAAGGCTAAAATGTGTGTGTGTGTGTGTGAGAGAGAGAGAGAGAGAGAGAGAGAAAGAGAGAGAGAGAGAGAGAGAGAGAGAGAGAGAGAGAGAGAGCATAAAACTCTGTGTGATTCTGTGTATATGTATAAGTATGAAGGTATGTGTGAATGAGTATTTGTAATATAATATTTTATGTGTAGATGGTAAACTGTAAAATTCTAGACATTTTTGTTTCAATTTAAAGAGACAGATCTTTATTCCATTTTGTGCATGGACTTAAGCTTTGTATTTTAAGTGGGCAATTACTGTATTGGGATATTTGCTAGGAACATAGGCAAGTAGTTACAAATTGTATAGACTTCAGCTATTTACAAAAGAAGTCAATAGTATTTTGCCTCTGTGGTCAGTGAAGATAGGAAGTCTAAATCTATATGTGTTATCTTGGGTGTTATTGGAAGAAATTATGCTTTTCCTAAAAACCACTGCTAATAATGAAAATAAGCATTTGCCCTTGATGGAGTTTTTCATTTAGTGAATGTTTGTAAACCATCCTTTCTGCAATTATAATAACTAGTGTTTTTGCAGCTATAAGTACAAATTTATTTAATTTATTCTTGTCCTGTGAGTTTTACTGACTTGTTTTCCAGTGATATGTACAATCCATACATCTCTTTACATGAGTCAGGCTGGTACCTACAAATTCTGCATTTTCAAATAGTTCTGTAAATAAAAATAATTACGGGTAGAGAATAAAGAGCACTGGCTGCTTCTGATCAGGGATTTTAGAGTAGGAGTTTGAGTGAGAGTGAGAGGCCAGGCAGTAGGATTCGGTATGTGGGATATGCTGAGTTACTGGTTTGCAGATGAATGCCATATTTATTTGTATTTCGCAGTTTTTCCTTTGATTCCTATTATGTGGTTACTTTATTTGTATGCTTTCCCACCCTAGATGCCCCATACAATTGTAATCCTGTTACAGCAACTAGGAATGCGTATTTACTTTACTTATTTGTTAATTTATTTGTATTTATTTGTATTTATACAGCTACTTTTTCTAGAATGCTTAATTAAAAAATCAAATCCTGCTTTCTTCCTGAATACAAACATTCCCTTCACGTTTCTTGGAACATATTTGAACACTGACCTCTAAAAATGAGAGAGAGAGAGAGAGAGAGAGAGAGAGAACATGTTGTTTTCCTTCTGAAATGGTCTTTTTCCTTTCTTTTTTAAAATTAGATCTTGAGAATTTTAAGACCAGGACAAGAAGCACAGTGTCAGTCCGTGAAGGCCAGGGAGTGGTACTTCTCTGCGGACCCCCACCGCACTCTGGTGGTGAGTACTATACCCTATTCTACTTACCTCATGCTCCAACGCAAGACCTGCAAGCTACACTCCATGATTCTTTCTGAGATGTGTACTGGGAAGCTGGATGACTAGCCTTAGGTCCTCTTGGCTGTACTGGGACACGAGAGACAACTCTTGTCTAGGCTATGTGATTCTACCTCGGAGCATCTAGAAAGGACTGTTGTCATACGGTCCTCTCTTTGGTAGCAAAGCACATGAATGAAATAACTGTATATGTCTGGTGAGATTGTAGGTGAAGAAGAAAATAACTCTCTTCAAATAAGCCACATTAACTTCTAAGATATGTGGAGGATTAGTGAGTAATAGAAACAGAATCATGTCTTTGTCAGGACTTTGCCATACATGGAGATGACCAGAGCCAGGTTAAATTTAAATGAAAAAGATGTACTTTCTCTGTGATACAGATCTCTTTAGTGCTGAAATATAATTCATATTCACTATCCTGACACAGTGGTTTATATTTTACTGGTGTATAGCCTGAAGACAGAATTTATGTTGCATACAATGGGTATCACCAGCTGCTTTAGAGAACATGTATTAGGGAGATTCGGGAGAAAAGAATCTATGAACATATTCAACAGTTGATTTTTTTTCTAGACTTAAAACATTTTAAATGCTTAAAAAAATACTACCATTTATTCTCCTAAGTATAGTCTTTAAGGAATGCTCTAAGCACCAAGCGGGCAGGTAGAGTTACTTAGATATTTTCTAGAAAGAATTATTTCTATATTAGCTGGACTCAAACCTGTTTCATCTGCATTGTAATGACTGAGGGACATTAGTTCTGACAGTATGGGCCAGGTCGAAGAGCAGCTGATGGTTTTAGTTGTGCAAGCCATGGAAGCATTGTAGAGTGCTCATGACCTTTGCTGAAACCAATGAGATTTTTTTTTTTCACTGAAATCCCCACAATCCTCTGAGGACATAGAATTATTTTCTTTCTTGACTCAGTTGTTTTGTCTTTCCTACTTTAGATGACTTCATTACTTCTTAAGTTTTTTTTCCCTTTGTGGATAAAACACAAGCATTAGTTTTGGCAAGTGAAGATTCTATCATATTTGATTCAACTGTCATATACCCCCTAATAGAACCTAATGAAGTAGGCATGAAAAGCAAGTGATTATTATGAAAGTAATATTAGTTCTGATTCCATTATTGAGTTTCCCTCATATATTAAGTAGTATGCTAGCAACATGGTTTACAGATATTATCTGCAAATGAGTTTCCTTAATTATGGAGACGATAAGGATGGGTCTTGGTCTAAGATGAAGTCTAGGAGCTCATTCCCAATGATAGTGACAGTGAAATATTAGCCAGAAATGATTCATATGGCTTCAAGTAAGCAAAACTTTATCAGAAAACCTTCCTACCCAGTTTATATTTTGAGTTGAGTGTAGGGGTCTTCAACAACTAGGTAAGAGAAGAGTTGGGCCATCAAGGCTTTCAGAGTGTAAAGTAGTAAAACTCCAGCCACCTGTAGCCATTTTCCCTGTAGCTTGTGAAACCATCCCAACCAAGGGCTTCTGATATTTCAAATCTCAGGCAATATACTAATCTATGGATATATCAAGTTATAATTAGATGCTATTTTATCACTATGTTTATTTACCAGAATTATCATAATAGATTTTCCCTTGTGCCAATGGCCTATCTAAGTTTTATGTTCTTGTCATCATTAACAGTGTAAAACGGAGGTTCAATCTCATGGAAGATGCTTTGACTCTAATTTAAAAACACAGTTGGTTGCTTCCCTAATATTGTTCGCATTATTGTATTAGTGGCCATAGCTTGCAGACAGGTTGTTATAGTTCACAGAGTTCACAGATAAGTTACTTTCTTGATTATTTTTCTCCTCTTGTGTAGAACCTTCTAGCAATATCAGTGCTAGCCAGAAAAGGCAAATCTTCCCAATGAGTACCAGCTCCATTCCTTCACATCTGTGTCATGACTATGTGAGCTCTTCAGCAATGTGGTCTTATCCGAAGGATATGGAGGGTGACCCATAGCATTGGTAGCAGCCTATTGTTTGTGGGAGTTACCTGGATCCTCTATGGGCAATGACTCAAAAATGTTTTACCGAGTACTGGAACTGAAGCTTTTATTTGCTAGCATTGATGTTGAGATGTTCTGTCTCCCATTATATATCACCTCCATTTAAATGACATGCACACGTGCACAAACACACACACACACACACACATACACACACACACACACACACACGTGCTCGTGACCACAGACACACACACACACATTTGTACACACACACACACAGCTTCTAAAGCAGTAAGCTTCAAGCTTCACTTGAATTTCAAACCTTCCTTAGTGTTAATTATCATTTCCACATTCTCTCCTCTACTTTGCATTCCCACATCAACCCTTTAAATTCCCCTCCTCTGATCTTCCCCTTTATCCGTTCAAAATAGGAGGCAAAGGAGTTCATGGTTTTGCTCTAATTTCTATACCCATTCTTTGCAGAATTACATAAAGACGACACTAAGTAATGTTGAACGAGCAGTCAACCTCCCTGAGTTGACTAAAGGCTGTGTTTGGAAATGCTCTGGCACATTGCATCTAAGGCTTACTCATTAATTGCAAATTAATTAGCCTGAATCTTGAACTATTGCAGGCTTTGATTCAGTGAGTCTGAATGTTGTGTTTTAAGAAGTTTTTCTGATAAGCTGGCACTGCTACTCCATCGGCGATTCAGCAGCAGGATCTTAACTGTTGCATTTAGCAAAATTCTTCTGCTTTACCTGTGTGTCTCAGTGTGGCCCCAAGGCTTCTTCCTTGCCTAGCTCCTTTGCTTGGCCTTCGCTACAATGAATTTAGCTCATCCAGGCAAAATATTATGTGTCCACTGAGAGATCACCCTATCATCCACCTCACATTTGAGCCTGAAGCAATGTCTTCAAGGTACTATTCACCCTGATTTATTTCATTGTTTTGTGGCCTTCCAGGTCTCTAACCGATTTGTATATTTTTATTGTCTCATAAAACTCTTCTATAAGTCCTAAGGCTGAAGTGATATAGCTGGCCTTTTAATGATGATCACAAAGTCCAAGAAATAAAAGAAACTGTGATTTTTAATACATGACTCCTAATCCCCAAGGTGTGATCTGAAAGCAAACATGGTTTGGTTTGTGTCTAATAATCAGTAAAAATGAATGAAGAGTTGACATTTTGATGCCAAAAGGTATGGATCCAAATCATCAGCTTAGTGTATTACTCTGCAAGGTTTACAAATGTCTCAAATCTCGAACATATTCTCTTCAGTGTATCACAATGAAATAGAAATGAAAAGAAACGAAGAAACACTCGATTGTAGGCATCATACAGCCATCATAGATGGATACAAGGTATGCAAAAAAGCACTCAGAGTTCTGTCTCTAATCTTTTTTTGACAAAGTTCATAACTTTACAGGCATTGCTCATTTTGAAATTTGGGGGTTATAGCATCGGACCTAATGCTAAAGGGTTTTTTGTTTGTGTGTGTGTGTGTGTGTGTGTGTGTGTGTGTGTGTGTGTGTGTGTGTGTGTTTGTTTGCAATTGCTTTTGGTTTAGATCTTTCTAAAGTCAGCATTATGATCAGTAATGTATCTGCTATTTAGTTATAGATAACAATTACTCTTTATGTTTTTTTTATTATTATAGTTCTTTCCTTGGTTCTATTTCTCGTTATATTATTGGCTACATACAAGTTCTCTTTAAACCTGTTGTTTGGGTTAGAGATACAGGTCAGGGGTAGACGTTTCTCTAGGATGAACCCTAAGAGGTTCTATCAGCACCTGAAGAATCCAAATGCAGATAATCACAGCCAATCATAGGACTGAGTCCAGAGGGAAAGGAATGAAGAAGCTGAAGAGGATTGCAACCCAATAACAAGAACAATATCAACTAAATGGGCTACTCAGAGCTCCCAGGGACTAAACCATAAACCAAAGAGTATACATGGAAGGAGCCAGGACTCCAGATACATATGTAGCAGAGGGTGACCTTATTAGACATTAATAGGAGGGGAGGGAGGCTTGATGCCCTGTGGAGGGATAACCTGGAAGGGGGATATCATTTGTAATGTAACTGAATAAAATTATTTTTTAAGGAAAAAAAAACTATCCTAAAACTACTTTAACTTTTTCTCATTTGCATGAAATAAAATCCTAAGTTTTATATTTGTATATATCAAAAGTGTTATATCAAAATTTATTTGGGGGAGATGAACTAACATAGGTGAAGTAAAGAAACCAGTGACTTTTCCATACTTCAACCTTGGTTGCTTTAATTGAAAATATTCATCCATTTATCGAACACCATTAAAGTAATTTTTAGTCATGATTGAAGAGAATTTATCATGGATCTCCATACATCTATTGATCAGAGGAGTTGTTATTATATGAGGAATTTCTTAATCTTTCTTTTATTCTGTCATGACTTCTGCCATTTATAGTTCATTGACATTTTGCAGAACAATTCAGGATATTTCTGAAGAAAAACCAAGCAATGTCCTAAGTTACAAGAACAGCAAGGTGATAAACCAGAAATAAGATACTCAACATAGATTTCTTGCAGAGTCATTGTTAACCTAGTTTCCAATAATTTGAAATACTGAGATTAGTGCAATTTCAATGCAGATGCGGGCGACCATAAAATCATTAGGATCTCAAATTCATGAGAAAAAAATCTCTGTGCTATAAATAAGGCCACGGGGCTAGTGTCTAGGCATCTCATGATGAAATGACAATTAAAAATAAATGCACAGGTCAGTCAAATTATTCCATATGCATGTTTTCATAAAGAGCTGGTTTTTCCCAATGATTGCTGGAGACACCTAAGGCACATAGATGGGTGACTCAAAGTCTGTCCTAGTGTCTTCTCAGTGCTGTTCTCTGCTGCACCTCGCCATGTCTGTGCTTTGTACAGGCATGTGAACATCCATTTCTACACAGTGTCATCCACTTCCAACAACACAGCTTTTGGGATGTGAAAGGGAGGGTGTGAGTGTCAAGCAGCAGGTAGTAGAGGTTAAAGCAACTTGGTGCTAAAAATTGCTGTGTAAAGTGTTGGTGTGACCAAGGCGAGAACAGAAGCTGCTCAGCCAGATGGTGCGGGATTTACACCCTGCGGAGCTACATCGTTTTCATTTCTTTTTCTCCCAAGACGAATGGACCAAAATGTAAAAGTCATCTCAGGTAGCTTAGTTGGCAGCAACTATAAATTTTCGTACCTGTATGAACTTGTCAGGTTAGTGGAGACATTAGCGAGGCATAAAAACCCACTGCCTAGTTTGGAGAGTTGTATGATTCCAGATCAATTCCCAAAATACTTTTATTTGAAATCCTAGCTTCTCCTTGTTTTAGAAACCCAGTTTTTCTAAATTACAATTCAATGTTTATAACCCTGCCACACTTGAAACCTGAGAATTTTTCAATAGTTAGATTCAAAAACCTTTTTAAAACATCATCACAATTTCCTCTAAGCAGAATGCAAACTGGATTTACTTCAAACCGTGTATTTTTTATTTCTCAAAAAAGCAGAAACCAAAGCAGAATGCCCAGTAACTGTATCATAATGTAACTGGCCTCCTCAAAACTGAAATGGTGGGTTATTAAGGATCTGTCATATAAGGGTACAGAATACAGTCTCTAGGCTATTGCTTCTGGCAAAGTGGTAGATAAACATATCAAGGTGAAGATGTAGAGACTCGATCTATAGACTGATTGGAGAATATATCAGATTTATATACACATATTTCTTAATTTCTGTCAACAACGAATGACCATTAACATACTACATGTGAAAAGTCTAACTGACCCATAATGGCATTCATACAAGTATGTTCTGAATCTGTTGACATATAAGCCTACGGTGGGAACATGGATGGCTACAAAGCTTTTCATCTCTAAAGAGAAATTGTTGGTAGTCCCATTATTGCACACTAATTGTATAGTTGGATATGAAATCCTGTGTGCCTCTAGATTGCTTAATTGTAAAGCTATGGATTTAAAACATTGAGTAAGCCAGCCTTCCTCTTGTCTTTGATTCTCTCCTGGCATCTGTTTATCTACTACTCTGTCCATTCAACCATTTTATTTCCATTAATTTTCTGAGTTATCCATCAAATGAATGGATATGTGAACCTTGTTATAGATCTCAGAATATTTTACTTTTGCACCTGAAAACATTTGATAATGAGCAGAGGAAAACCTAAGGGAATCCTGGCCAAAAACCTTGATTGTGATATGTTTAACTTCTTACTGAGCCCTATCTAGAACCAATACCTAGTTGTAATCTAGTGGGCTCATTCTGCAGGAGATTGAAGACCACTAGGATTTCCCATAGTCTCAGGATGGTGGGACCCCCTGGATTGGCAGCATGCTTCATTTTGTTGCTAAGTAGCCCTGAAATGACAGTAATAGTGCAAATATTCAAGGTGATATTAAACCTATTTTTTAAATAAGTAGTGCTTTCATTTAACATTAGCAAGCTGAGGCTCAAGGGGGTTATAAAATTTAAACAAAGCCATGCAGCAGGATTCCAGCTTTACTTGTAAGAGTAATGCTTTATAAAATTTAAATATAAGATTTTTCTTATGCATATACAAATTAAAACCTTTGGGTTTGTTGTTGATATTGTTTATTTCATATTGTACATTTTGACATTCCACAGATATTTTTGATAAATATGTAGGCCTAACTAAAATATTTTTGAGTACCATCTTACACACACACACACACACACACACACACACAGAGAGAGAGAGAGAGAGAGAGAGAGAGAGAGAGAGAGAGAGAGAGAGAGAGAGAGAGAGTATATAGAAGCCATAATCTAGGCTGAACTTAGACTAATAAATTGAACTAATATGTAATGTGTTCAAATGTTCTAACTCTGGAATCTGGATCAGGTTGTGTAACTTCTGAATTTTTGTCTTCTGTCATTAGGCAATCATTGTGATCATGTAAGACAGAGCCACATGTAAAAAATTCATGTCCATCTCATTTAGAAATATTCAGATATAATACAATCTTTAAATATTCATCATATGGCATAAAATGAAAAGTCTTTTATGTGTATTCTTGAAGAATGACTATATTGTCTTCTAATACTCCATACTATTTTCTTGCTTGAAAATTTTGTGTAGACTTTAAACATTATTGTATAAACTCATAATTCCTCTGGTCTTTGAGTTTTCATTTGTTTGGTTTGTTTTTTCATTTTACTTTTAAGGCATGTTCTTACTATGTATTCTACAGTGTATCCTTTTTTTTTTTTTTTTTTTTTTTTTTTGCTTAGCCCACCAAACCCTAATATTACAGACAAAAAACATTATATTTCTTGTAGACTTGCTTTTTAGAATAAAAACTATGTCTAGAGATACAGGAATGAGGATACTTTGATGTGCACCCTGAGCCAAAATCAGTGCTGAGCCAGGCTTTCCCTATGAGCTCTCTTTTCTTCTTAAGCACAACTGGTATTTCCTGCCTGGCTTTAGGTGAAGCAGAACCTATATTGCTAGCTGGGCAGATCAGATGCCTTTTCCCAGGGAGTATGGTATTTGTCTTGAAAGCATGTGATTTTGAACATGGGAATGTAGAATAGTTCCTTTATATCATGTACGGTAGGGATCATGGAATGCTGATGCCCAGTAGTGAAACATGCAACCCTCTAGGACAGATGACAACATGATAAAAATGTAAGGACTGAGGTGTGCCAGACCTGTTAACTCTCCAGCCCTCCTACGTAGTAGCTACTATTGTGACTAGGATAATCTGCAACAACCCTACACATACACAGTAAGTACCTACCCTTCATGTTAGTAGGCAGTGTTTGTGTGTATGTGCATTTGAATGTATGTTTTGATAACAAAATGGATATAAGGAGAATATGAAATTTAATACAAGAAATGTAGCAACGTTAGTTCCAGATTTTGACAACTTCCTCACACGATTCTTTAACTACTGTTATGAGGATGCCATAGTCATAAACGGGTCATGACAGGCAATCTGACAAAACTGTATTTACTCATTGCTAAATACTGTCTTAATTTCTTTCTGTATGCAAATGTTTTCAAATTTCAGGGGAATCTCAATAAAACAAGACTCCAGATTCCCCCTCATATTTCAATCTCAGGTTCTCTATCTGCTAGACAAACTCTCTCTCTGTCACTGTCTGTCTCTCTTTCTCTGTCTTTCTCTCTGTCTCTGTCTCTGTCTCTGTGCGTGTTTGTGTGTGTGTTTTGTGTAAGAGACAGAGAGAAAAAGAGAGAGAGAGAAACATAGGGAAATAAATAGTGAGGGGAAGAAGGAGAGGGGAGAGATTGATTGATTGATTGATTGATTGATTCATGCTCTAGCAAAAGTGTGGAGATGAGACAATTTTTCTGAGTTGATTCTTTCTACTATGTGTGTCTTAGAGATTGAACTGCCCTTGATAATTGAACTCAAATTGTCAATCAGATTCTAGAGAGAAGACTTGGTACCTGTCACGTTTACCCACTGAGTCTTTTTGTTGGCTTGATTTTCCTGATCTAATCAAGTTCGAGAACGTGGGTGAATAAGGAAACCTGAAAATGCTTTAGCTTAAATTGAATCTCGTACATCTGGCTCAAATCCAGTCAAATTCGGTGTCTCTGACCTTGGCATCCTTTCTCTTTTTACACCTGTTTACCTGGACACATTGCTTCAAGTAGGAGAAGCAGGGAAAAGGAGAAGTGAGACTTTAAAATAGTCCTCATTTTAACTTCACCTATGCACCAGCATTATTGATGTAGTTCCCTAACAAGGAGCTAAGGAGCTGAGGATATTTAGTACAATTTCTGATGTTCTCTCCCTCAAAGGAAGTAGAGCTGAATTGCAAGCACAAAGATCCAGCAGCTGCTGCTTTTAGGTAGACAGTCCTTACATAAACAAGTGCTCTAGGAGGTTGTGGATACACAGTTCCTGCCTTGTGTGTTGAGCACAGTGTTCTGTGAACTTCAGCTGCTGCCTCCTAAAGCTGTACGGAAGACATGCTCAAAGCAGGCTCTCTGCAGGCCCAGACCCCAGGTCAGACCCCAAGGTGCAGTAATTTTTCCTAGAAATCTACATTATAGACATGTGACTAGAGAATTTTGATCCAGGTACTCTTTAAGCCACATTAGCCATACTTTTTGTCTTTAAGTCATATGCTGTTAATGTTTTGGAAGAAGTACAGTAGTATTAAACCTTGGCGTTTTTGAATGTTAGACAAGCCCTCCATCAACTCGAAACACACTACCAACCTTAATTGCATTTATTAAACATAGAAAATGTATTTTGTGTCCATTAGTGTCTTTTTAATGAATTCAAAATAGTTACCTTTTGAGTATGTATCTCCAGCCCAATATTGCCTGGAAGAAAGTACATTCTAGAGCTAGAAATATGTCTCAGAGATTAATAATACTTGCTGAAGACGCAAGTTCAGTCCATACTAACAACTCACAACCCACTGAACTTCTAGTTCTAGTCGTTGTGATACGTCTTATAACTTTCTAGAGAATCATTCATATATTCATGCAACTGAGGTAAATGAATAAACTAAACTATCTTCATAAAAATTGCCAGAAAATTCAGAAATTATATATTGATCAGTTGGTCAAAACAGTTTCCAAAAAAAAAATGGCTCAAACAAAGCATGGTTAGAAAGTGTTTGTAGCCTGTACACTGCACTTAGAAGTCTCTCTTTTAAGGGTATTCAATTAATTCCAACTTTTAAAAAATGTATAAGCCATATTCACTAAGTGTTATTAAAGAACACAGTCTCAGAGATATCTAAGTTTATGGTCTGTGGTCTTGAAGATATTATTTTATTAAGTTTGAAAGTACATAAAATAATTCCCAACAAGGCTAATTAGAGTAGCTCATTATAGGATCCTGGAGGCCCTGAACTATCAGACAGGAGCATCTCAACCCTTCTGGAGCTTTCCATGTATGCTTTACATACTTCTCAGAACTAATTAAGCATCTCCCCTTCTAGCATAAATTACATCAGTACTTTTCTTTAGCAAATGTTTTATATCCCCAAAGTGAGGCTAAATCAGTCAGCCAAATACAACAAAACTGTGAGATCATAAAGAACGGGGATTTATTAGGCATAAACACTGGTACTGTGATGGTTGCTCTGGATTTTATTCAGAGAAAGATGAACTGTAAAGTTAAATGTCATATTAAAAGCAAGCAATAAGCAAATATATATTATATTATTTATGTATTGCTTATGTGATTTTATGTAATTATATATTAATAAATATATATTCTTTTACAATATATTATGATATATATTGCAAACAATAATCAAGCAGAAATTCATCTTTATAACTGTGAGCAAATGGTTTGTTTTGCCAGTGGTAAATTTTCTGTAAGTCTAGAAAGTTGTGAGTTTTCCTACCATTCAGACTTGAAACAGCTTCTTGGCAGGTAGATTCAACAAGATGGTGAATTGATATATAGCCCAGGATACACGGGGGAGCTCACGATCAGCCTGGTCAGCTTCATTACCCACTTCATTAACTGAAAAACTGAAAAGAAGTCTGAGAATATAGGTCTATGTTATAGTGATCATGCACCATGCTAGAGGTTTAGGTTCAGTTCCCAGTACTAATTCTCCCACATGGGAGGGAAAAATGAGACAGATAGAGAGACAGAGACAGACAAATAAAGAGAGACAGTGACACAGACACATAGAAATAGAGACAGACAGACACAGAGGCAAACAGACAGAGATATTGTCAGGGACAGAGATACAGTGTTTTTGTGTGTGTGTGTGTGTGTGTGTGTGTGTGTGTGTGTGTGAGTGTGTGTGTGTGTGTTTATTTCTAACATACTCAGTGTCTCTTTAGCCATTATGATGCATGCAGAGATAATGTCCATTTTGAGGCTTTTGTCTTAGAATTGTTGTTTCCAAAGTCTTCCATGTGTCTTTTGCAGCACTAATTCCCTGTTATTTTACAGAGTTATCACCTTTTTCTGCCCATCCTTTGCAACAGGGCTCTGGCCAGTGGGTTGATGTATTGAGCATAGGCAGTAAAGGTGCAAAGTCTGTGCTCGGCAGCTCTCTGTTTTCCTCAGTGCTTTTACTCTTTCATCATCCTGTGCTATCCAAAGAGACCACTTGGTCCCAGTTAGCAGCAATTTTCACAGCGTGTTCTTATTAATAGTGAGAGTTTTAGAAGAAAAAATTATGAACACTTCTTTTTCCTAAAACTCTGTTCTAAAAAAAATGCTGGGGAAAAAACACCTTTAATTTCCCTGAGCTTTTACTTGGACAAGGACATACCCCAAGAGAGATATATACATGCAGCTGTTCTGCAGAGAGAAGACAGCCTTGCTTCACAAACTGTTGCAGTCCATACTTAGAATTTTTTTTTTTTTTTAGGAAATGGTGACCTAGGTGGAAGATAGCCTGCAAAATTCATTTTCACAATTTAGCATACAGAGTCCTGTGCCTTTAAAATATTAATGATACAACTTTGTGTAGAGTCTTTTAATTTTTATAACTACCTTTTTAAATATTCTAAATTTTGTACTTCTATATGAGTCTTATTTAAAGCTCTAATTTGTTCTGAGATACTACAAATGAAAATTAAAGCATAACCTTCAAGACCAAATTTGTCCTGTCTACAAGAACTGTAGTGACTGAAGCCAACCAATGACAGACCAACTTGAGACCCATGGAAAAGGACCAGTTTCTGAAACTACTAACAATACTCTGTTATGCTTGCCGAAAGGAACCTAGCATAGATGCCCTCTGAAAGGCTCTACCCAGCAGCTGACAAAAGCAGACGAAGAGACCCTCAGCCAAACGTTAAAGAAGCTCAGTAGTCTTGTGGAAGAGTTGAAGGAAGGATGGAGGGACCAGGAAGAGAGTAGGAACTCCACAAGAAACCAACAGAGCCAACTAACTTTGACTTTTGGGGTCTCCCAGAAATTGAACCACCAACAAGACTATACATGAACTGAATGTAGGCCACCACACACAAATGCTGCAGATTTTCAGCATGCAGGTCCCACAACAACTCAAGTGGGATCTGTCCCTGACTCTGTTGCCCCTCTATGGGCCCTGTTCCCCTATCTGGGCTGCTTTCTTTGGCCTCAGTGGGAGAGCATTAACCTATCACCTACAGTGACCTGATGCACCAGAAAGGGTTGGTACTGGGGAGGGGGGGGTGTCTCCTCCTCAGAGGAGAAGAGGAGAGAAGGAAAAGGTAAAGGCTCTGTGATGGATGAGAGAGAGACTGCAATCAGGATGTAAAGTGAATAAATAAATTCATAGAAAATAAATTAAAGCATAAAGGAAGAATATAAAGAAGAGAAGGAAGAAAAGAAGGAGGGAAAGAGAAGGCAAGAAGGCCTTTCGGATTTCATCTAAGCATGAGTAAAGTTTATTTGCCAGAATTTTGTTCAGAAAGAGTTTAGCTATAGACGCGTTAATATGTTTGTGGTTATCTTCTTCACTACATCATTATGAAATCCGGGGGAGGAAATTAAAAGGTTGTTTTGACTAGTTAATATACTTCTGGCATTTTGTAAATTCAATTAATTATGTGTGGATCACATTTACATCTGCTCTAGTAATAACAACAGGCTGGTGTTTGCTGCTAAGGAAAGCAGCCCATCAATCATCCATAATCATTGATCTTCAGAAGAGGGGACCCACCCTGGCAGGCTTTCAGTAACTGTGGTGTGTTTTCAACTCTAGTGCCAAGCATCTTGCATTCCACAAAGCTATTAAGAAAGCATGTTCTGTTTTTACTTGATGGGAATTGACACATGGAGTGGTGATAGACGCAGACTTAAAGCAACTTTTCCCATCATTATAGTCTTAAAGCACTGCTGACATCCCTCTGGATGCTTTGACCTTTTCTCTCAGTATTCTACTTTTTGACAGCTCAGTGAAAAGCAGTCTACCTGACATCTGGCATAAACATGAAATGTTAATTCTGAGCACAATTTTAAATCTGCCATCTCCTTACAGATGCTCATGTGATACCTTTTTTCCCAGGGCTGTAACAGAGATGTGAGTTTTCTTAACCCTCTCCTGGTAGACATGAAAGTTTTCTTTGGTTCTCAAAGATGGGCTGGAATCTCGGGCTTTTTTCCTTAAGTCGGGAAGAGACGAAGAGTGAAGCACCCTGACACACCAAGAGAGAAGATTTTGTTCTCTGCTATAATTAATAAGAATTTATGAACTGTTGTTATAAGACATAGATACTTGAGGATTCTGATATCCAGGAAAGGTTTGCAAATCAGGTATTTGGAATCTTTCATGAGTGAAATTTGGAAGCACACTTCTTTATTTCTCAGAGGTACTGCTTCACTAAACGTCATAATAGAGACTACAGATCCATGGCTTTTTTCTAATATTGTGTGTGCTTGTGGAGATACATAGAACAGGCTGTGAAGGATCTACAAGAATGTTCAACTAAATAGGAAGACGAGTGTGCCAACACCAGCATGCCATGGATACAGCATCTTAAGGGGAGGGACCAATGGCTGGGATATAGATCAGCGGTGCCATGCTGGTCTGCCATGTTGATGGCCTTGCCTTGGCTTGGGTCCCAGGTGCAAAAAGATGATAATAAAGAAGTAAATGAACAACCATTTTAATAGGAAGTAAAACATACTTGATAAAATTCAAAACAAAGAAATCAATCAGACAAGTTTAATGATGAGAAGTTGGGGGTGGGGGGAGGTAGGGGTTCAGTGTTCAGCTAAAGTGAGAGATCCTGAAACAATCATGTGGAAATGTCAATTGGAAATATGGTTAGAAGAGAAAAAAAAGTTACAACGAATCTAATTATTTTGCCCAATGAATAGGACCCAATCATCATTTCTGTGAGCTTCCATCTTTTGTGCACTTAAAAATGATTTCTAGGAGGAATTATAATAGAAGTGTTAACAACCTGTAGGAAGAATATAGGAACAGTGTAAAAAAAAAAACTTTTAGACAAAGTGTACCTGAGAAAGCTTATCTGAGCAGGGAACAATTCACAAGTATATTGCATTCAAACCTGGAAGAAGTTCAGGGCACTCTGCCAAAACATTGTGAAAAATTAGCTTTTCCATGTTATTTATAAACCTAAATTTGAAATCTCACCTGACTGATCACTGTTCTATGTTGCCCTTATTTTGCTACCATTGATGAAGAATTTCCATTGTGCAACTGTGATCCAATGAGAAATTTTCAGTTACATGATGAGTCAGCTGATTTGATGTTTGCCATTGACTAAACCTTAATCTTTTGTTATACTTTGCTTAACTTGTAGTCAGTTATGAGAAAAATTTCCCAGTTAAGTTCCAGCTTGTACACATTGGACCCTGATTACAGACCAGCCTCAGGCTAATGGCTTCCCTCTTCCCTATGTTCCTGGGACTGAGATGAATTCCTGTAATGAAGGTTACAGCTCACATCTCTTGGTATAAGCAATCTTCTTGTATAGATTTTCCTCATGAAAGACTTGGCAAGGTTTCTTTTGATGTTGATACGGTGTGTTAACAAAAGGCGTAGAGAAACTTTGGGGTGTGATAGAAACACAGTTATGCACATGCATTTCTGATGTTCGGAGGTCTTTTTCAGGTAACGTCTGCCTTAGGTTTTTAAGACAAAATCATCTCAATGGGACCTGAAGCCCACCCATTAAGTTCAACTGGCTAGCCAGTGAGCCCCAGGATCCAGCTGCCTCTGACTCCAGAGCTATGAGATTCACCTTGCATGCTACCTCATCCAACTTTATTAAATGACTCCTGGGGAATCTCCAAGGACTGAGTTCAGGATCTCATGCTTGCATGGCAAGTATTTTACTGACAGCTATCTTGACAGCCCAAACTAGAGGACCTTTAAAGTTTAAATTTAATAGGTCTAACAAAAATTGAGATTTGCACAGACAATTATCCTCTCCTAGAGGAAGGCTAACAAACTTCAATTTGGTGAGATTGGATTCATACACAGAATGAACGATCTATAGGGATATATTTTAGAATCAGAACTTTCAAGTATACAGAACTGCAGGGGAAACGTTGTAATGAATTAAAAAAAAGTCTCTTCCAGAGCTAATATACATATTCATCTACAAATTCTAGGACATGTGCTAAAAGATGTTAAATCTAATTTCAATGGATCAATACAGAATCTGCTGTACATTTTGAGAATGACAGCAATATATATATATATATAGTTGAGAATGATCAAAAAATCTTACCTGTTTTAGAAAGGAATGTTTTGCAGAAAGCTCCCTCCACCCAAAATAAAAAAAAAAAATCTTAGCACCCAACCATGATGCATATGTGCCCAGAACAAGAACATTTTCAGGTCTCAATCATAGATTATCTAAGCAGAGGAACACCTTTTAAGTTTCCCTGCATTTGGAAGAATTTGAAGTAAACTGCCTCCTGAGCACACTCCATTCTTTATTATTTCTTTGGTATCTTTAAACAACCAAATATTTTACCTGGGAGATAATTCAGGGTTAAGACTTAACTCAATACATACCTTTTATTAAAAGCCTGTGACCTCATATTCTAGAGAACACTATTTTCCTTTTCTTAAACACAGTTACCACAAATTGCCAAAAGCACATCAGAAACATCGTTGGTCTCTAGATACAAATTTAGAGATATCTGTAAACCAAAGTTGCAAAGAGTGGTGGGATAGTAATTTCCTGCAAAGCACAGTAGCTTGACATTTGCTCCGTCTACTCTTGACCAGAATTTATTAAAGCCTTGCTAATAATCTATGACTTACGGTTTTCCTACATGGGTTATAAGCTGACTGCACCTACACGAGGCCAGGTATTGCTCAGAGAATCTTCCTAAGGTGAAAAGTAACAGAGTAAGGGGAATGTAGTCAAAGATCCACACACTGTAAACAATCATCAACACTCACAACAAAGGCCACTGTTCTGTGTGCTCAGTGATGCCCTTCCTGTTAGGGAAAAAAAAATGTTCTGTTAAAAGGCAGTAGGTTATTACCCATCATTAAAATGAAACCTCTCAGCAAGAGGTAAGTCCAGTTTTGTGGTTCATTTTTAAATATCTATCTATACTTTCCAAATGTATTATTTGAAGTTATCATTGAAGGTGCAAAAGTTATGGGTTTTGTGCTAAGAATGTTTGGCATATTTGGAGTTTACATTGGTCTTCACTGACCTCAGTTGTAATTCTTCTGTTGCCTGGAGAGAAAATGGTCACTCTAGTCATTGCTTCTCTGCAGTTCTTTATTTCTTTATTGGCATCAAATAGATAAATAGGAAAATATTTGCTTTCATACTGCAATTAAAGACCAGGCATTCAAATCAGAGGAAGAACGGAGTGTTGCAATTTATCATTATGTAGAATCACATGTTTGGAAAGCGACTGAATGTATGGTTTTGTTTAATCATCAACAGGCAATGTAACAAAGAACAGTTTCCAGTTTCATCCTCAAAGAATCAATCAGCACATGTTCTTTGCTGTAATTCTCTTCTGATCTTTTTGTTATTGCTTCTTACTCTAACAGAAACAAGATAAAGATGCAGTGAGAGGAAATATCCTTGGTATGCTAGCTGTTTTCATTGCTTAAGTGTACACACATAATTTTACGTGTAGCCTTTTTCCCTTTGGGGTAAATTATAGATTTTTAAAGGAAGATGCCATTGGAAGTTAAGGAAAATTCTACACAGGATAAAAAGAATTCCCCAAGGTGTTCAGCTAAAGTAAGGAAGTTAAGACTTCAAAGCTAACCTTAACCTTTCCCTTGGGAATATTTAAAAATAAAAGGTCAGGTCTGCTTCACCATAGCTTTTTATGGGGTTTCTCAGTGTGCAAAATGTAGGTCTCTCACTCTAATGCCTCCACTTGTGCTTTTTCAACCTCCTGTTTGCTATTTGTTCCAACTCTAAAGTGTGTTTGTTTTGTATTAAAATATTATATTTTATTTTATTACTATCCCTTAAAATAAAATATATAGATTATGGCCATTCTTTTAGATAATTTAATTAATTATTGCTATTATAAAACACATAAACTTAATCTCTTAAACAACAAAGAGAAAATCATTACCACATGCCAAAATAAACACCATCTGACCTACTTATTTTCTCTTTAGATTTGTTTACTTTTTAAATTAACTTTAAATTAACATTTACAGTAACAGAATCACTTGAGTGCTTTCATACCTACATGGAGATATATATTGTTCCCTTCCCATAGTTAAGAAGTACTTAATGCGACTACATTTTTGCATTTCAATGTCTTCTAAAGGTAATTTATTCACATAATTAAAGTTCATTTCAATGATTTCTTGTCTTTTGTGATACCCAAAGTTTTACTTCTAATATTGGTGTGTTTTCCTATTTTTCCAGCTATAAATAATACATATACTCTATTCTGCTTCTTAAGTTTTAAGTTCTTCTTTCATTATGTCTCTGAAATTGATGTACAGTTTTTATCTCTGGTTTTGTAGCTTCCTTATCTCTACCTGAAAATAATCACATTTCTCAATATTTTTATGTCAGTATAAGTGAATTTTTCTTTATTATCATAATTTTATTTATTTATTCATTCATTTATTTATTTAATTTCCATCCAAATATTAGCCAATCCTCTCCTCCCAGTACCCCTCACACCGATCCTTTCCTTTCCTCATTCAGTCCTCACCTTCTCCTCTGGGAAGGGGAATTTCCTCTCCATGGGTGTTACAGCCTCTTCAACAAAATTTCAGTTTTCCGTTGAAATTTGGTAGTTTTGATGTACTGGCGAAGTTAAAGGTGGCCATACATATTAGATTCTGATGTAATTAAATCATAATCCTTAAGTTCTTGTATATAAATATTGATTCTGATATATTAAATCTTTACTACGTATTTAAGCATTTTTTAGACTATTTTAGGACATGTCTATCATTTATAATAATAATGTCACCAGTTAGGTGCATTCATTATCTCAAATGGACTAGAAACACATGGACAAATACTTAAACAAAAAAACATAAACCTACCATTTCATTAGGACAGATGACTCACTTCACAGACAGTATAGCCAAGGCAAAGATGTTACCTTCTTGTTTATGCTTGCTTACTTTTGTATTTTCCTAGACTTTCAGTATAGATGCATCACTTTCAAAATGTGCCCTTGTGTGTGCAATATAAACATATTATAGAGAAGGGGTAATGAGGCTCAGCAATGTCCTTGGAGATTCATGGGCACCTCAGCAGCCAATAATCTTGACCAGTGTGCTCACAGCTTGGCTTCTACACTGGATTCCATATGGTTCCTTCAGCCTGTACTGCTGGTTTTCTATCGAACGACCCATATATTTGCAACAAATATCCTTCATGTTTGGAAAAATAGCCTTCTTTTTGCCATTTTTCTACTGTTGATTATTTGCAATATTTTGGGTTTTGTAATTTGTAATAGTACTTAGTGGGTGTTGCATCCAGATTAGACCTCCTGGTGCTTTATCTTTAAATAGGACTTGATCTGTTACTTGAAAAGTAATTATGAGAGTTGATAACACTCATACAAAGCACCATCTTACCCGTCTGTCTGTCTGTCTGTCTGTCTGTCTCTCTCCCTTCCCTCCCCCCCCCATCTTACCTTGGTGTTATATTCCTTGAGTTTTTCATCATAAGAATTTAAAAGGACACAAAGCTAAAATATAAAGGACAAGAAAACTTTATTTCCCCCTCCCCTCAAAAAAAAAAAAATTCTTCAAAGGATGAGATTAATCAGTGAGCTAAAGGACCATTGTTGAGCAATACAGCCTCAGGGGACAATAAAAGACCGAGGCCAGAGGGACCACTCTCTGCAGAAGCACTATGAAGTGATCAGAGCAGACATGTGTCAGAGTGGCCACTGCATTGCCACATGAACTGCAGCTTAGTACTAGTTTTAGGTTTCTGGTGTAGATAGATTCCTCCAGGATTTTACTGCTCAGATTAATGAAAGGCTTACTTCAATTAACTCTTGACTCTCTCCTTTATATTTAATATATTTTAGTGTACTATAATAGATATTTAAATATATATTTAATATAATTTCATCATTTCCCCCTTCCATTCTTCCAAAGTCTCTTGTATATCATCATCACTCTCTTTCAAATTTATAGTTTTTTTTCATTTATATATATATATATATATATATATATATATATATAATTACAACATTCTCAGTCTGTATGATCCTACATTAAAGGAAAGTATAATTATGGTAATCATAATATCTTCTAGAAGATTTAGAATGTAATGTCTCCCATCAAGCTCAGAAGAGATTAACTCTTTTTACTAGTAACCAATTTATATGATTTGTCATTTCATTTTATAAGAAATTGAACAGGGGGTTCATTCTGTATGAATGCAATATCTGCAAAAAATAACCTAGTGGCAATTTAGGATGATAATTTTTTTTTTTGGTAAGCCATGGATAGAAATAAATATGCCACTGGTAAAGCCTCCTGTTAGACTGGACCCCTTACCTGACTTATGGCTCACATCCATACCTTCAAATTAGTGGATACATATTTTCAATGAGAAGGAAGGGAAAACCATAGACCTTGGAGAATGTGGGATAGATCCAATGTGCAGCCACTCTAAGTGCAGGAATACATTGAAGCTCCTTCTCTTTCTTTGAAGATTGACAGACAGACTTTTAGCTTCTTTTTAATTTTAATAAAAATAATGTATCCATGTAGTAGAATAGATGCTCCAAAACAGGTGGTTTCTGAGGCCCAGGACTTTTCACATACAAGGCCTTGGAAGCATGTCCTAGACTAAGATTCAATGGAGGAAGTGTGCTTCCTGCTTCCATGACTCAAACCAAAGCCACTTTTCAAAAACTGGGGAAAAATGCAATCACAGATAAAAAAAAAAAATGTCTGCTACAGAAATATGGAAACTTACAGAAGCATGATAGTTCTGGAGAAAAACTGAGTCCCTGGACAGCAGAGAGATGAGAAATGAGAGTAGGACTGAGACATGAGCATGGGAGCACTCACTGGTGTGCTCCATTGCCACTGGACACCCTTCATCTCTGCTGACCTCAGCTGTGTGCCTACATCAGGATGCACAAAGCCCATACTGTAAGAGTTAAATTATGTTCCTCAGATTGTGTTTACTAAGAGAAACCAGGGTCTTATCTATTTTAGAATGGTTATTTTTTTTTATTGGATCATTTCTTTTCTTACATTTCAAATGTTATTTCCTTTCCTGGTTTTCCTTCTGCAATCTCCCTAATCCATCCCTGTCCCCCTGCCACTATGAGAATGTTAAGAACAACAGTTGCAACCAACCAGAATGGCTCCTTTAAGCTCCCAATTAAACATGATTTTGGTGTTTCATCCACAACTTGTTAAATTGACGCATTTAAGGCCATGCTTGGGAAATATCCAGAGAAGAAAAAGAATGAATGAGTATATGAGCAGAGTCCATACAAGCCCTATGAAAAGCAGATGCTTTCTCAGTCCCCCCTTGTGTTTTACATACTAGTCTGATAAAAATGAACTTTTGTTGTAGTAAGAGCAGCTAGAAAATAGTATTAATGTTGAAAATTGAGGTTAAAGAAAAGCTCACCTGCTGAGTAATTTATATTGAAGAATAAATAACAAGGAATAATAATGAAGTATTACATTAAAATGCTCTTTGAAATTCTTTGTGTGTCACTCTCTGTTTCAGTAAGGGGTACAGCATAAGGGTTGGCGATGGGGTGTGTGGTTGTGCCTGTGAGTACATGCCTATGAGTACACATGGGAGGCACACACGGATGTATATCGTTCTGTGTTTGGGGGCCAACTGCCAATCAATATTAGTTGTTCCTCTGAAATATTCCTTGGGATTTTTTAAGACAGAATCTCACATTAGCCTGGAGCATCTTGATTAGACTAGGTTAGCTCGTCATCAAGACCTATGGACCACTTGTCTGTTTGCATTTTCCCAGGGCTGTGCTTACAAGGTTACCCTACTATGCCCACCCCCTTTTCTACCCAGGTTTTAAGGATAAAAGAGAGGTCTTCGTGCTCACATGGCAAACATGTTACCAGCTGATCTATCTTCCCAATGGTTTTTGGACACTTTTATTAATTACCAACTTTGTGTCATAGTGAACAATCAGCCGTGCCTAATCAGTTAGGGAGCATTTCTGCCACAGGGTCACACATTTATCATTCTTACCCAAGTGTTAGCACCTTCAGCACTGTGATGAATATGAAGGGGATAGGATTAAGCTGAAGTCCAACATTAAGAATTTCTTCCTTTCATCTCAGTTCATCTTGTGATCTTTTTATCATTGCTGTAAAAATGACAAGATGCACCTTTGAAAAAGGAGACTTGCTTTGGCTGACTTTTTAAGGGCAGTCTCTCATGGTGATGAGCTGTGGCCCCAGAAACTTGAGATAGGAAGCCACAAGGCATCAATAGTCAGAAATTAGAGAGAGTTGGAAGCAGGTACTCAGCTTGCTTTCTTCTGTTTCCTCTTTATCAGGGCTGATATCTCACACCTCGGATAACTGCTGCCTGCATTCCGAATAGGCCTTCCTATGTAGAGTTCATCACGGGATTGTTTCCTAAGTGTTTCTAAATCCGTAAAAGATGGCAGAAGATTAACCACTGAATTGTAAACACTGCTCCACAATGTAAACAACCATAGACATTGTGCTAAAGTAGTCCTTTAATATATGAATTAATGCTCAAAGTGTGTGTTATTTACTGCTGAATTGCTGAAATGCTCACATATACCTATGTATCCCTAAGTCATTGCCAATACTGATAAGACTCCCATTTCATCCTTGTAAAGGTCACCTGGTATAAAAAGTATAGCAGTCTTAATCCATAAATAGTCCTCTAATTCCTTAAAAGTAAACATCTAGAAATATCTTGTTGCCATAGTTACCGTGAATTGTTGATCACAATTACTCCTTTAAGCCTAAAATGGTGCAATGATTTTCATAATGACATACAATTACAAGTCCACATAAAACTTTCTGAAATAAGTCTTGCTCAAATGGAAATTTCCTACTCTGGAGCTTACAAAGGATGCTTATTTTTCAGGCTCAAGCAAATGTGTTAATGATTAGGAAGCAGATTATAATTGAAAGAGTAATGGGGGATGCCAGACTTCTCTATGACCCCGACTGAAAGAGTCTTCTTCCTTGAGAAAGCAATTTAACAGCAGGTCTAAACTTCAGTGTTCCCATCTGTTAAATGGAGATGGTGAGGGAGGACTCCTGTGTTTGAAGATAAGCAAAGGAGAGTTAAAAGCAAAAGCAATGAGATCTTTGAAGAAGAAGAAAGAGCCTTGTGTTGATCTGGAACATCTTCTCTGTGCAAAGTTTACTGACAATTTTTAATTAGACACATCATTCAGAATTTTATTTTTGATGATTTCAAGGAGCAGTTATAATTCGCCATGCAACACTATCTAGCCATCTCATATATATAAAACAGCCAGGCATCTGCAGACTTATCATGATTTTTAAATTTCTATTCTTTGATGTAACAAGTTCATTTTATTCACCATTTCTGCACACTGTGTCCTAGGTATAAAGGCTACAGCTGTTCATGAGATTTGGTGATGAATTTTATGCTACGTGTCATCTAGTGGGAAGAAGTATGGGTTGGACTCATTTAAACTCCTTAGTTACTGACCAGCTTTGGCTAAAGCTGTACAAGTTATAATGAGAGTGAACTGGAGAGGAAAAGGAGGTTAAGCAAATGTCCATCATTCACCCAAGCTGTAATACATTTTAGACAATGAAACTTTACATCTTTGCAACTTACTAAATGATGCTAAAAATGAACTTTTGAACAAATATTCAGTCATACATTTTAGCAACCTCATTAAAAACGTTTCAAAACATTTGACAAGAAAGTAAGAGAAAATTTAAATTTTCAAACAAATTATTGCAGTTATTTGTTATGTGTGTGTGTGTGTGTGTGTGTGTGTGTGTGAGAGAGAGAGAGAGAGAGAGTGAGAGAGAGAGAGAGAGAGAGAGAGAGAGAGAGAGAGAGATTGGAGAATTAGCTGTCTTCTTCTACCTTATGTGTCTTAGAGATGAAACTCAAGTCATAATACTTAGTAGAAATGATCTTTACCTAGTGAACCATCTTTCCAGTCCCATTTTGATTAAAATCTATGTGCTATATAATTCTCTAATCATTTTCAACAGTATTTCTGGAAATATCTCTGTGAAGTATAGGACATGATGCCATTTTTTCTACAGAAGAAGGCTCCAAAGATTAAAATAACTCAACTGAGCTTGACTGTTCAATAGTTACCTCACATTAAACACAATTTTTTCAAGGCCCTAATAACATCCTTAGTAAGTGGCAGGACCACCATAAGTACATAATCAGTGGAAATACCTAGTTCTGGAATGCCTTCTACAGTCTTGGGATGTTTTGTTTTGATTTTATCTTTGAGAGGGTGTTTTGGTCCCTAAATGTATAACAAGCAGTGTGAATTCTTTGATGTATTGATGATTACTCACTACCTGAATCAAGTCAACTTCTATTATATTCAACAGTAAACATGTATTATCTGTAACTGCTAGTTGGCTCTGGTGAATATGTTGCATGGATTTTCCCATTCCTAGGCTTTTAAGGCGCCTCACTCTCTGGAGACAGAATAATTACATTGATGGTCATGTTCTATCATCCTAGAATTGACTCACAGACACAGAAAAAGTTATAAAAACTTAATGAGAACAAAAATCTACTGTAGGCATGTATGAAATAAAGACTTCTCAGGGTATTAAGTTAATTAAAAATTTTAAAACTCATATCAGCGTGTATGATTTGCATTTTATCTTATCACAATACTCATTTATATAATATTTTCCTTTTACATTAACATTTTTCAAACATTTCTGTGATATAATGAGTGTCCAATATTTATAGACTTCCATGACTTTAAAGGATTTCTATGAACATTCCATTTTTTATCAGCACAGTCGAGTGCCATGGACTGATGAAAATCTTATCTTCTTTCATAATTAAAAAATAAAATCACAAATAGTTGAAAGAAACCAGTGGTCTTCCCGTTTGTAGTGGTTGTTTCAACATTTATCACAAAGACTCAGAAAGAAGACTTTCTCAGCTTTGTACATTCTATACCATCTTAAATAAAATAAATTTACAAACAGTGAATCATTTTCCTCTAAAGTATCACTTTGTATTATATTTGTACTTAGGTATGAGAATAGTTAGCCTGTCTGCTTTGTACCAGAAATTTAGATGACTTGTTATCATTTTTGTCAACATTTTCTTCATCATCATCATCATGCCTATGGTTTGGTTTAACCAAAGAAACCAGATTTTTTTTCCTTTGAGATTGTAGTATGTACTAATAAAATATACACTGTTCATATTACTTGAGGGATATCTTTACCAGTTGTTTCTAAGCTGGAAGAAAGTATTAAACCATATATCTCTGTATTTTAATAGCTGTGTGATATCATTCATTATTAGATGTATTTTTAATGTTTTATGCTTAAGTAACATGTGGAAACACAGTTTATGAGACTTACTATACAGTGTATCTACCAATCAGATCCAGTTTCTTTTTCGTAATTTGAGTTACTACTCTCTGAGTTTTTGTTGTACTAATTTGGGTTTTTTTTCTTAGCTTTTGATTTTATTTGTTTGTGAGAGAGAATGTGTAAGAAAATATGAAGTTAGATGGGTATGGAAGTGGGGAAAGTCTAGGAACAGTTAGGAAGGGAAAATTATATGATTAAAATAAATTATATGGAAATGTTTCTCATGCAAATAAGTAATTTTATTTTTTGAAAAACTTTATTTTATAAAACAAACATAAATTAAAATTTTTAAGCATTTTTGCATAAAAGTATACAAATACAATTTTGTCAGTATTTGGCTTTTATTTTTTTAAGTTTTGATAGTGTGCACTAAGATCTTACTAGTTACAATGAGCATAAAGTACATGTAAAACAGGATGTGATATGGAATTAGTCAAAGTTTTCTTGGTGTGTAAGGAATAAACATAATGGATTTTTCTTTTCTTTTTTTTTTCTTGGACTTCATACAGTCTTTGGCTTGTATCTGGGGTGTTCAGAGCTTTCGGATGTTATTATCCAATTATCAGTGACTGCATATTATGTCTGTGCTTTTGTAACTGGGTTATCACATGCAGGATGATATTCTCTAGATGCATCCATTTTCTTACGAATTTCATAAAGTCATTGTTTCTGATAGTTGAGTAGTACTCCATTGTGTAAATGTGCCACAATTTTTGTATCCATTCATCTACTGAAAAACATCTGGGTTATTTCCAGCTTCTGGCTATTATAAATAGAGCTGTTATGAACAATCTGGTGTATGTGTCTTTGATGTATGTTGGAAAGTCTCTGAGGTATATGCACAGAAGTGGAATAGCTGGGTCTTCAGGTAGTACTATGTCCAATTTTCTGAGGTATCGCCAGACTGATTTCCAGAGTGGTTGTATTAGCTTGCAACCCCACCAACAGTGGAGAAGTGTTCTTCTTTCTCCACAGCCTCGCCAGCATCTGCTGTCATCTGAGTTTTGGATCTTGGCCAATATGACTGGTGTGAGGTAGAATCTCAGGGTTGTTTGGATTTGCATTTCCCTGATGGCTAAGGATGTGGAGCACTTCCTCAGATGTTTCTCAGCCATTCGGTGTTCCTCAACTGAGAACGTTTTGTTTAGCTCTGTACCCCATTTTTTAATAGGGTTATTTGATTCTCTGGTGTCTAGCTTTTTGAGTTCCTTGTAAACCTTGCATATTAGGCCTCTATCTGATGTGGTATTGGTAGAGATCTTTTCCCATTCTGTTGGTTGCCGTTTTGTTTTCTTGACGATGTCCTTAGCCTTACAGAAACTTTGCAATCTCATTAAGTCCCATTTGTTAATCTTTGAACTTGGAGCTTGAGCCATTGGTGTTTTGTTCAGGAAATTTTCTTCTGTGCCTATGTGTTCCAAGGTTTTTCCTACTTTCTCTTATAATAGTTTCAGTGTATCTGGTTTAATGTGGAGATCTTTGATCCACTTGCACTTGAGCTTTGTACAAGGAGATAAGAAAGGGTCTATTTTCATTCTTTTGCATGCTGAGTGCCAGTTGGACCAGCACCATTTGTTGAATAGGCTGTCCTTTTTTCATTGAATGTTTACGGCTCCGTTGTCAAAAATCAGGTGACCATATACATGAGGGCTCATTTCTGGATCTTCTATACAATTCCATTGATCCACATGCCTATTTATGTACCAGTACCATGCAGTTTTCAGCACAATTGCCTTGTAATATAGCTTGAGGCCAGGGATAGTGATTCCCGCAGATGTTTTATTGTTGTTGAGGATGGATTTAGCTATTCTAGGTCTTTTGTTGTTCCAAATGAAATTACACATTGATCTTTCCAATTCCATGAAGAACTGGGTTAAAATTTTGATGGGGATTGCATTGAATCTGTAGATTGCTTTTGGTAGGATGGCCATTTTTAAGATGTTGATTTTTCCAATCCATGAGCATGGGCGATCTTTGCATTTTATGAGATCCTCCTCAATTTCTTTCTTTAGAGGTTTGAAGTTCTTGTCATACAGGTCCTTCACTTGCTTAGTTAGAGTCACACCAATGTATTTCATAGGTTTTGTGACAATTTTGAAGGGTACCTTTTCCCTAATTTCTTTCTCCACATGTTTGTCCTTTGAGTGTAGGAAGGCTACTGATTTGTTTTAGTTAATTTTGTATCCAGCCACTTTTCTGAACTTGTTTATCATCTATAGGAGTTCTCTGGTGGAATTTTTGGGGACACTCAATTACACTATCATGTCATCGGCAAAGAGTGATGTTTTTATATCTTCCTTTCTGATTTGTATCCCCTTGATCTCCTTTTGCTGTCTAATTGCTCCAGCCAGGACTTCCAGTACTATGTTGAATAGGTAGGGCGAGAGTGGACAGCCTTGTCGAGTCCCTGATTTTAGTGGGATTGCTTCAAGTTTCCCGCCATTAAGTTTGATGTTGGCTGTTGGTTTGCTGTATATTGCTTTTATTATGTTTAAGTATGGACCTTGGATTCCTGTTCTTTCCAGGACTTTTAACTGAAGGGGTGTTGGATTTTGTCAAATGCTTTCTCAGCTTCTAGTGAGATGACCATGTGATTTTGATCTTTGAGTTTGTTTATATGGTGGATTACGTTGATGGATTTCCTTATGTTAAAACATCCAGCGTCCCAGGGATGAAGCCTATTTGGTCATGATGAATGACCGTTTGATGTGTTCTTGGATTCGGTTTACAAGGATTTTGTTGAGTATTTTTTCATCAAGGTTCGTAAGTGAGATTGGTCTGATGTTCTCTTTCCTTGTAGGGTCTTTGTGTGGTTTATGTACGAGAGTTATAGTAGCCTCAAAAAATGAGTTGGGTAATATTCCATCTGATTCTATTTTATGGAATAGTTTGGAGAGTATTGGTGTTTTATCCTCAATAAATGTCTGATAAAATTCTGCACTGAACCCGTCTGGACCTGCGCTTTTTTTGGTTGGGAGGCTTTTGATGACTTCTTCTATTTCTTTAGGTGTTATAGGGTTATTTAGATGGTTTACTTGGTCCTGGTTTAACTTTGGGATCTTATATCTGTCTAGGAATTTGTCCATTTCCTCCATATTTTCCAATTTTGTGAAGTATAAATTTTTGTAGTAGGATCTAATGATTTCTTGAATTTCCTCAGTTTCAGTTGTTATGTCGCCACTTTCCTTTCTGATTTTGTTAATTTGGATACTCTCTCTTTGCCCTCTAGTTATTCTGGCTAGGGGTTTATCAATCTTGTTGATTTTCTCAAAGAACCAACTCTTGGTTTTGTTGATTTTTTCAATGGTTCTTTTTGTTTCTATTTGGTCTATTTCTGCCCTAATTTTGATTATTTCTTGCCGTCTACTCTTTTTGGGTATATCTGCTTCCTTTTGTTCTAGGGCTTTTAGCTGTGCTGTCAGGTTGCTGATGTAAGCTCTCTCCAGTTTCTTTTTGAAAGCACTTAGGGCTATGAGTTTTCCTCTCAATACTGCTTTCATTGCATCCCATAGGTTTGGGTATGTTGTGTTTTCGTTTTCCTTGAATTCTAGAAAATCATTAATTTCTTTATTTCTTCTTTGACCCTGCTATCGTTTAACAGAGCGTTGTTTAATTTCCATGTGTATGTGGGCTTTTTGTTGTCTTTGTTGTTAAAGACCAGCCATAGACCATGGTAATATGAGAGGATGCATGGGAGTATTTCAATCTTCTTATATCGATGGAGGCGTTCTGTGTCCAATTATGTAATCAATTTTCGAGAAGGTGCCATGGGGTGGTGAGAAGAAGGTGTATTCTTTTACTTTAGGATAATATGTTCTGTATATATCTATTAATTCTAGTTGGTTCAAAGTCTCTGCTAGTTTTGCAGTGTCCTTGTTTAGTTTCTGTTTCCATGATCTGTCCATTGGTGAGAATGGGGTATTAAAGTCTCCCACTATTATTGTGTGGGGTGATGAGTATTTTTTGAGCTTTAGTAGGGTTTCTTTTACGAATGTGGGTGCTTTTTTATTTGGAGGATATATGTTAAGGATTGAGAGTTCCTCCTGACAGATTTCTCTGATAATGAGTAAAAAGTGTCCTTCCTTATCTTTTTTGATAACTTTTGGTTAGAAATTTACTTTATTCGATATTATAATAGCCACTCCAGCTTACTTCTTGGAGCTGTTTGCTTGGAAGTTTTTTTCCCACCCTTTTACTCTGAGATAGTGTCTGTCTCTGTCTCTGAGATTAGTTTCCTATATGCAGCAAAAGGCTGGATTTTGTTTATGTATCCAGTCTGATAGCCTATGTCTCTATTGGGGAGTTGAGTCCATTTATGTTAATAGATATCATTAATAGTTGATTCTGTTTCCTGCCATTATTGCTTTTGTGGGTTGAGTTGTGTCTGTGTTTTCTTTTTTTTTTTTTTTTTTTTTTTTTTCTTCTTTTAGTTTTCTTGTTTATGAGTTTTCTTGTTTTTACTAGGCTGTATTTTCCCTCATTGTATTGGGTTTTCCACCCTTATATCGTTGTAGTGCTGTCTTTGTGGTCAGATATTGTGTGAATTTTGATTTGTCTTGAAATATCTTCATCTCTCCATCGATGGTGATTGATAATTTGCTGTGTATAGCAGCGTGGGCTGGCACTTGTGCTCCCTTAAGGAGTGCATGATGTCTGTCCATGCTCTTCTAGCTTTCATAGTCTCTGTTGAGAAATCGGGTGTGAGTCTGATTGGCCTGCATTTATATGTTACCTGACCTTTTTCCCTTACTGCTTTTAGTATTCTTTCTTTGCTTTGGGCACTTGATGTTTTTACTATTTTGTGTCGGGAGGTATTTCTTTTCTGGTCCAACCTATTTGGAGTTCTGAAGGCTTCTTTTATGCTCGTGGTCATCTCATTCTTGAGGGTAGGGAAGTTTTCTTCTATGATTTTGTTGAAGATATTTACTGTGCCTCTTAGTTGATACTCTTCTCCCTCTTCTATTCCTATTATCCTTAGGTTCGGTCTTCTCATTGTGTCTTGGATTTCCTGGACATTTTGGGTTAGGAGCTTTTTGTTTTTTGCATCTTCTCAGGCTGTTGTCTTTGCATCTTCTTTGCAATGTTGTCTTCTGCCCCCGAGATTCTCTCTTCGATCTCTTGTAATCAATCTATTGGAAATGCTTGCTTCTGTGACTCCTGATTTCGTTTTTTGGTGTTCTGCCTCTAGGGTTATTTCTTTTAGCGTTTTCTTTATTGGGTCAATTTCTGTTTTTATTTCTCTCTTCCATTCCTTTATTTCTTTGGTTCTGTTTTCCTCTAGTTCTTTGAGTTCTTTGAGTGTTTTTCTTGTTTCCTCTTTAAAAGCTTCTGAATCTTTTTGCTTTTCCTCCCTTTCTTGTTTAAGTAACTCTATCAGCATCTTGAGGTATGATTTCAGGTCTGTGTCTTCTTTTTCTGGAGTGTTTGGAATTCTGATGTTTGCTGTTATGGGATAGCTGGGTTCTGGTGTTGCTAGATTGTCTTGGTTTCCTTGGGATATACTCTTTCACTTTCCTCTTACCATTTTGTTGTCAGTGATATGTTCTTGCCTTTCCCTTGTATCTGGTCTGTGTTTCTGGATCTCCACTAGTCCAGGCGTCCGATGGGCCAAGCCCTGTTCTATGCCTCAGATTCGTCAGGTGGGGACAGAGGTTCCAACGTTCCGTTCCTGGTCGATGGCTCAGGCAAGGCAGGGCAGGGAAAGGCAGGGGGTGCACTTTCCGTGTGCACTCCACAGATATCTCTTCTTCCCTGCAGCCTAGGTCTCCCACTCACCAGTTGTTCAGCCTTTACGAGCTGCTGTTTTGGGTAGCAGATGGGCCGGGCTCCACTCTGTGTCCTGAAGTTGCTGCTGGGTAGAAACAGAAGTTCTAATTTTCTGTTCACAGTCGCTGGATCAGGCATGGCAGGGCAGGGCAAGGCAGGGGGTGCACTTTTTGTGTGCACTCCGCAGAGATCTCTCCACTCCCCGGCAGCCCAGGTCTCCCAACCACCAGTTGCTCAGCCTCTACGAGCCACCGTTCCGGGTGGCAGATGAGTTTTGGATCTTGGCCAATCTGAATGGTGTGAGGTGGAATCTCAGGGTTGTTTTGATTTGCATTTCCCTGATGGCTAAGGATGTCGAGCACTTCCTCAGATGTTCCTCAGCCATTCGATATTCCTCAATTGAGAATGTTTTGTTTAGCTCAGTACCCCATTTTTAATAGGGCTGTTTGATTCTCTGGTGTCTAGATTTTTGAGTTCTTTGTATACCTTGGGTATTAGGCCTCTATCTGATGTTGAGTTGGTAATGAACTTTTCCCGTTCTGTTGGCTGCCATTTTGTTTTCTTGACAATGTCCTTAGCCTTACAGAAAGTTTGCAATCTCATTAAGTCTCATTTGTTGATATTTGACCTTAGAGCATGAGCCATTGGTTTTCTGTTTAGGAAATTTTCTCCTGTGCCTATGTGTTCTAAGGTTTTCCCTACTTTCTCTCTTAATACTTTCAGTGTACCAGGAGATCTTTGATCCACTTACACTTGAGCTTTGTACAAGGAGATAAGAAAGGGTCTATTTTTATTCTTCTGCATGCTGAGTTCCAGCTGAACCAACACCATTTGTTGCATAGGCTCTATTTTTTCCATTGAATGTTTACAGCTCCTTTGTCAAAAATCAGGTGACCATATACATGAGGGCTCATTTCTGGATCTTCTATTCTATTCCATTGATCCATGTGCCTATTTCTGTACCAGTACCATGCAGTTTTTAGCACAATTGCCTTGTAATATAGCTTGAGGTCAGGGATAGTGATTCCTGCAGATATTTTCTTTTTTTTAAAGATGGATTTTGCTATTCTAGGTCTTTCATTATTCCAGATGAAATTGCACATTGATCTTTCCAACTCTATGAAGAATTGGTTTGGAATTTTGATGGGGTTTGCATTGAATCTGTAGATTGCTTTTGGTAAGATTGCCAATTTTACAATGTTGATCCTTCTAATCCATGATCATGGGAGATCATTCCGTTTTCTGAAGTCTTCCTTGATTTCCTTCTTTAGAGGATTGAAGTTCTTGTTATACAGGTCCTTCACTTGCTTAGTTAGAGTCACACCAAAGTATTTCATATTGTTTGTGACTATTGTGAATGGTATCTTTTCCCTAATTTTTTTCTCCACATTTGTCTTTTGAGTAGAGGAATGCTAATGATTTGTTTGAGTTATTTTATATCTAGCCACTTTGCTGAACTTTTTAATCAACTGTAGAAGTTCTCTGGTCTAATTTTTGAGTCACTTAAGTACACTATCATATCACTGGCAAACAGTGATGTTTTTATGTCTTTCTTTCCAATTTGTATCCCTTTTGATATCCTTTTGCTAGCTAATTTCTCTGGGCAGGACTTCGAGTGCTTTATTGAATAGATAGTGGGAGAGTGGGCAGCATTGTCTAGTACCTGATTTTAGTGGGATTGCTTCAAGTTTCCCACCGCTAAGTTTCATGTTGGCTATTGGTTTGCTGTACATTTTTTTAATTATGTTTAGCTATGGATCTTGGATTCTTGTTCTTTCCAAGACTTTTAACATGAAGAGGTGTTGAATTTTGTCAAAAGCTTTCTCTGCATTTAGTGAGGTTTTTTTTTTTTTTTTTGAGTTTGTGTATATAGTTGGTTGCATTGATGGATTTCCTTCTATTAAACCATTCCTGCATCCCAGGGATGAAGTCTACTTGATCATGGTGAATGATTGTTTTGATGTGCTCTTGGATTCCATTTTCAAGGATTTGTTGAGTATTTTTGCATCAATATTCATAAGTGAGATTGGTCTCAAGTTCTCTTTCCTTGTAGGGTCTTTGTGTGCTTTAGTAACAAAGGTTATTGTGGCCTCAAAAAATGAGTTAGGTAGTGTTCTATCATATTCTATTTTGTGGAATAGTTTGGAGAGTATTGTTATTATGTCGTCAATAAATGTCTGATAAAATTCTGCACTGAAGCCGTCTGGACCTGTGCTTTTTTTGGTTGGGAGCCTTTTGTTCACTGCTTCTATTTCTTTAGGTGTTATGGGATTATTTAGATGGTTTACCTGGTCCTGGTTTAACTTTAGTATCTGGTATCTGTCTAGGGATTCATCCACTTCCTCTAGATTTTCCAGCTTTTTGAGTATAGGCTTTTGTAGTAGGATCTGATGGATTTCTTAAATTTCCCAAGTTTCAGTTGTTATGTCTCCACTTTTCTTTCTAACTTTGTTAATTTGGATACTCTCTCTTTGTCCTCTAGTCTGGCTAAGTTTTTATCAATCTTGTTTATTTTTTCAAAGAACCAGCTCTTGGTTTTGTTGATTCTTTGAATGGTTCTTTTTGTTTCTATTTGGTCAATTTCTGCTCTGATTTGGATTATTTCTTTTCTTCTACTCCTCTTGGGTGTACCTGATTTCTTTTGTTCTAGAGCTTTAAACTATGCTGTCAAGTTGCTAGTGTATGCTCTCTCCAGTTTCTTTTTGGAAGCAATCAGAGTTATGAGTTTTCCCCTTTTATAACTGTTAGCCAGCAAGTTCACATGAACTTCTATACTTCACAGGCATTCGACAATGTCTTTTGTTTTCCTCCAGATCTTTATGGTAAAATACAATTTGTGAAGAACTCACAGACATGAGTAGTAGAACATAGAGGAAACAAAGAGATACTCATGTGGAAGCCTCATCTCAAATGGACAGATTCCATATATCTGAAAAGTTCTATTTGAACTACTTAAGTAGAACAGTAATTGCTAATCTCATCACCCATAAAGTTTGACAATCTCATTAATGACTATCCTGGTGAGACATTCTTGCTGATACAGTAGTTCCATGAATGTCATGGGTGTAACCAGTCACTTTCTGATTGCATTAAGGCTTTTTTTATTTTCACAAGATGAAACACATTCCTAGTACCATCATCAGGCCAAAGAACAATCAGTCTATACAGGTTATGGGCATTAGTGCTGTTATTTGCTAAATGACCTCATATTGGACAATATTCTAATTGTTTATCTTTATGCTAGTAGAGTAGAGATTCACTCAGTTCTCATCAGTAAACTTTCTTCCTTCAGTAGATGGTAATTAACACAGAGCCCCCAACTGGCCAAGGTGCAAAGAACATTAGAATATGGAATTCCTAGAATGGACATTTATTTCTTATCCCCACTTCTCAAAAATCAAAAATAATTGTTGAAGATGAGGTAAAGAAAAATGTGAGCATCATAAGTGATGGATGAGTACAAGAAATTGTTTCACAGAGCAGCAGTATGAACTTTCTGAGATTGTGACATCATGCACACAATCTGTGTAAGTTCAAGGTAGAGAAAACCCTAGTGTGAAGAGAGGAGGTGAGTACAAAACACACTTATAAGTTAGGAGATAATGGGAATCGATATGTAATGGGCGATAGACAGACAGTGGTCACTGGTAGATCTGTGAAACTCCACTGGAAATCTGTGCATCCATGAGTAACTGAGTACTACAAATTATGCTTGATGAGATTTTAAAAAGTAGTAGGTATATGGTTGGGTGTGTAGGGAATGAATGACACTATAGCTTTGAGGAATAGCTGGAAATCTGTGAATCTGATCAAAATATAGTAAAGTCATCAAGGAAATAGTGAAAATGTTGCCTTCTGTTTTCTGAATGACATGTCTCTGTTAGAAATGGTTACAAACTGAATTCCGTTCCTCCCTATCTTGAACAAATGGATTCCACCCTTATCAATATTTCCTATTTGTCTTCAAAACTTTACTCATAATTCGATGCATTTGATACATATTTCTTGATTTCCCCACTAATGGCCTATCTCTGGCTTCTAGAAAGCAGTATGCTGAAGTGGAAGAATTCCTTTATCTCTTCTATTTGCTCATGCAAGTGTTTTCCATCTTGATCTGCAGCTCAGTCCTCTGTGTACCTCATACTTAATCATTTCCATTTTTGTAATTGGGCATATTTTAACATGTAATTTTGGTGATAAAGTGTAAGAAGACTTCGTAACTACTGAAATTCCTTTTTTTGAATTTTGTTGTCACTTCCATCTTCTCTCACTGGCGATCCGCCTATGCCTCAGCTTGTCCAGCTCCATTAAAGGAGTGCTCCCTCGTCCTCTCAACTAAGTGCTTAATGTAACGGTCACTTTTTCACACTGGCAATTGTCTGTACTTTCTCCACACTCTCCATCCCTTTAGTCTTTCTTCTGTCTTATTCTGTTTTCTTTCCTTTTACCTATCTACTAACTTCCTTTATAGTAATGGTCTTTCCATACACTCATGAGTTAAAGCATACAGGCATCAAAGTATCCTATATAGAATAGAAATGTGATTATGAGTAATAATTATAAAACTCATAATGATTTATTGAGAGGTTAATATATGCCACAAGTCTACATCCACGGCATCCCGAAAACACCAAATTTTATTTTATGTAATACAAGTATTTACTACATATTTATTATGCTAAATATTTCTTCCTTATGCCATGAGCATTATGATGATTACTCTTAATCATCAGTTTGATGTAATCTAGAATCACTTGGGCAATGGTTCTCTGGGTTTGTTTTGGGGGACGATCTTAATTTCATTTATTGAAGTGATAAGATTCGCCTACCATGAGTAACACCATTCCCTGACCAGGATGATGAAGAGGAAAGGTACCTGAGCATCAGTTTGTTTACAGTTTTCTGCTAGCTGACTAACATGCCCACTGCCTTGACTTTCCAACCACGATGGACTATATATTTGAAAATGTAAGCAGAAATAAAATCTCCTTCTATTGCATTTCTTTTGTCAGAGTATTTTTAGCACAACTTCAGGAAAGAAAAATTATTTTTAGCATCTTGCAGTTGAACCAAAAACTTGGAGTTAGTAACTTTCTCTGAAATACATACTGAATGAGCCAGAAAAGATTCCATGTACTTGATGCTGGTCATGCAATCACGAACATTGATAAATATCCCCAGTATTGCTATATTGTGACTATATGTAACACATTTTTTTTAAGAATTGTGAGGTTAGACAAATGGTAGTTTACTTTGGGAGGAGTGGACTTTTCTGCCAGTCAAACCTCCTGAACTCAGTATAAATCTCTGGTTGACAGTGAATATTTACTGAGATGCCAAACCCAAAGTTATTAAAAACCCACTTGTTTGTATTATAAATTGTTCTATGGGAGCTGTGGGGACTAAAACACTAACCAGCGAGAACCATGGCTCCAGGTACATATGCAGCAGAGGATAACATTCTCTGGCATCAATGAGAGGAGAGGGCTTTGACCAAGTTAAGGCTCCTTTTTCCCAGTCTGGTGGAATACCAAGGCACTGAGGTAGAAGAGGTAGTTTGGGGAAGGGAGCACAATCATGGAGGCAATGGAAGGGGAGGAGAAGGGTATTAGGGGAAAGGGGATAACACCTGAATTGTAAATACAGAGAATATCCAATAAAAATAAATAAATGAATTGTTCTTTGTTTAATCCTATTGGTAAGATAAATTTCCCCTATTCATGGCTAGGAATGGTGTCTTATGATTTGAAAAATAGAAGAATGTAACAGAAACTACTAAATGGAAAAGAGTAGTTTCAGGGTATGTGATGTCTTTTAATTCATTATTTTCACCCAAATTATCCTTTGTGTCATGATTCTGATTGCCAAGTTACATTAGCTCATCTGTGTGAATACTGCTGAATGCAATGTTTACTGTTATTTAATTGCTATGCTTATTATTTCATCAATTCATTTATGACAAGCATAGGAAACATATCTGCTGACTGTTATATAGATCGTATGGGTGTGTGGAAACCACCTGCTAGGAAAGGTGTTAGGGTTGAGCGGATTTACCTGCCAGCCTGTGTCTGCTTTCTCAGATGGGGTCAATGCACGTTCCTCTGGGAAATGAACCTTTTTTGGTGCGTGACTGCAGCTTGCTATATTCAGTGCTCATCTTTCAAATTGTGTTGTGAAGGTTCCAAATGGGTTATGGTCTATCTCTTTTTTTTTTCTTTTTTCTCCGATCTAGTTCAAAGATTTCTGAGGCCTAGACATGATCGAAATGATACAGAGCATTGTGGAATCATAGCCAATTATTCTGTCATGAACTACTTTTGTTTGAAAAAAAAATACTTGCAGCAAAGTATAGAGCAACATGCTGCTAGAAGTGCTTAGAATTTCCTCTCTCTGTATGTGTGTATATATATATATATATATATATATATATATATATATATATATATATATATATATATATATATATCTGTGTGTGTGTGTGTGTGTGTGGAAACCTTATAACAAAACCTTTATCCTCTTCCTTAGCTCCACCCAAGTCCACAACTCTGAGTTTTGAATATTTTGGATCTGTCAAAAGTGAGAGTAAGCTGATAGAATCAGGCTCTTTATGGATATCACTTGGCTAACAGATGATGGGTCTCTTTCTTAACTCTTCTGAGAGAACATTTTGAAGCTCATTTAATATAATCTTCATACCACTTAAGAACACAAAGGTGTGAGATGGAGATATGAACAGGGATTTGTTTAAAGGAAGATATCTAAAGAAAGCTAAAGGTTTAGTGTTGGCTCCAAAGATGATTGGCATGCTTCTCCTTGAGAATCTGAATTGTGCCTTTCAGAAGCTCATTACTGATATCAGAGAGAATAATGAGTGTTGGATCTTTTACCTGTCTTTTTCCCTTGCCTTACAGATGAGGGGAGGGCGATAGTCCATGCATGAGTGACTGAGCGCTGAACTTGCTTAGATTTTAAGAGCTGCAACTTAGGTGTAAATCTGGGTTAAATTGTGCTATCTCTTCTACATTTACAAGGTCTTGCTTATCTAGTATGGAGCTCATTAGTACAATCTCTACAATAGACTGTGATTCCGACATTATATGAATGTTAACAGATGGACAGACATGAGCGTCATGTCTGCAAAAGTTGATTCTCTTAAAATACTAGTTATGGCAAGTACTACAACTATTACTAGTTATAGTTTCTACTACTACCATTGAGTAAGGCCACAATGTGTGACTGATTTCAAATGATAACCTATATGGAACATAAGGTACTGGGGGAGAGAGAATACTCACGCTCAGTTTCTGACCAAGTGGAGATGTGTGTTTTCTCCCACAGTACCAGAAAACTAATTTTATCTGTGTACCAAAATAGCTTTGATAATAAGTCGGACTTGTTAATTTGGTGACAGGATGATTATGATTTAGTTTCAAGATTATTTCTACAATTCTAAAAGCTGACAAAATTTTATGGAGTTTGCCTATGAATGCCTACTGATGCATGTAGTATCTGAGCAATAAAGGTCAGTGATTTCTCATAATTAAATTTCATTTTAAGTATTCACTTCAATTTCTTCCCCCTGTAATTTGGACTCAAAGTCAGTGGAAGCTTTTTCCAGTGTGCATCCAAACTGAAAAATTAATCAGTCATGTGGGACACATGCCAAAAGCAGATATATTGATCTGTAATACAGAGAGCAGCAGGCATGAGCGTCAATAATTAACTTAAAATGTTGTGACTAACAGAAAAGATGGAAAACAGAAAACCTCGTGAACTACCTGTCTCAAATCTGCATTAAACCTGAGTTCTCTGATTTAAGCCACATTTTTCTGCTGTGAGGACTACTGGTAATTTCTTTGTTGAGGGTTTGTGGTTAAAAGGTTAGTTATTTTCTCTCTTGCCTGTGTGCCTGTAAGCAAAAGATGGTTGGATATATTTTGGATTCAAATATTATTTTGTCTAGCCCTTAGAATACAATTTTTCAGGAATGGTTGTCAAAAATTAAACGTGTTCAGTAGAATTCCTATTATCCAATATTTTGTCAAAATAAATTTATTATTGAATCTTTTAAAAAAATATTGGATATTTTCTGTATTACATTTCAAATGTTATCTCTTTTCCCCACAAATCTTCTCCTCCCTCCCCTCCCCTCGCTTCCATGAAGATGCTCCCTCTCTCACTTCAGTGCCTCAGCATTCCCCTACATAGTACAAATAAGCTTTCACTGGACCAAAGGCCTCTCCTCCCATTGATGCCATACAATCCTATCCTCTGCTACTGAACTGCTGTCTTTATATCTACTTTTTTCTTTTAAATAAATGTAAAATTTATATATTTATGTGATATAAACTCACTTTCACTTAGTTTTAGACTGATTTAAAAATACAATACTTGAATCCTAACATTAGTGATTTGACAACTGTGCAATTAGTTTGTTCCATCAAAAAAGTAAGTGATTGATATGTCTTGAATGTTTTAAATGCATAGCAAATTCTAATATTAGGGCCTCGGTGAGTACTTGTATTATATGCTTTGAGTGAATGTATTCCACTTTTAATGTCATCAACGTGAATTATTTTCAAACCAACTGTTATGTGCCAACCTTCTGAGAAATAATAAGAAAAAAATCCCAATAATTATTTTTTATTAGCTTTACATCCTTGTCACAGTCTTTCTCTGTCCTTTCCTCCCAGTCCTCCCCTTACAAACCCCTCACCTGATTTACCCTACCCTTCTCCCCAGAGGGGGGAAGACCCCCCACCTTGGTTACCACCTCAAGGTGGGACATCTAATTCCAGCAAAATTGGCACATGCTTTCCCACTGAGGCCCAAGCAAGCAGTCCATGTAGGAGGAAGGGGATCTAATGGCAGGGAACAGAGACTGAGACAGCCTCTGTTCCACATGTTACTGGACCCACATAAAGACCAAGCTTCGTGTTTGCCACAAATGTGTAGGTGCCTAAGTTGAGACCCTGCATGCTCCCTGGTTTGAAATCCAGGCTCTGTGAGCCCACATGGTCTCAGAATAGCTGGTTCTGTAGGGCTTTTATGTTGTTCTTAACACTTCCAACGTGTTCACTTCTGTACCACACTCTTTCAATAGACTCCCTGAGCACTGCCTGATGTTTGGCTGTGGGTCTCTGCATCTGCCTGCATTTGCTGTTGGATAAAGCCTCTCAAGAGACAGTTAAGCTATATTTCTGTCTTCAAACATAGCCGAGTATCATTAATGGTGTCAGGGGTAGGCTCTCTCACACTGGATTGCCCTCATTGATTGGCTGCTGCCTCAGTCTCTCTTCCCTCTTTAGAGAGGGCTGGGAGTGAGAATGGAAATTGGTAGGGGGCTTATCTGGAACTCCTGGAGTCCTGGGACAAGAGGTAGGGTTAGGATAAGGCAAGTGTATAGGGGTGACCCTTCCATAGATGAGATTCCTTCCAGAGGGGCTTAGTCAGGCAAGACTTCCAGAGGAGGGAGAGGAACATCAACCCACACACAAAACTTCCAACCCCAAATAAAACAATGTTAATGAGTGAAAAGCGTGTGTGCACATACTATCATTTGAGCATGCATGACCTCATGATGTATGTGTGGGTATTCATGAAGGTATGTACAACTGTGTCTGACCATTTAAAGCCAAAGTTAGACATTCAGTGGATTTCCATACTACTCCCAACCTTACTTTTGGAAGCATGTTCTCTCAATGAAACTGAAGCCCACCCTTTATCCTGTACTAACTCTCCAGCAAGACCTACCTGCCTCTACTCAGGGGGATTACATTCATAAACCAGTCACACATAGCTTTCATGTGAATGCTGGGGACTTTAACTCATGCTATCTTGCTTTCATAGCAGGTATTCTTTTCCACTGAATCCTATCCCTAGCTCCGATGAAACAGCTTTCATTAGCAATCACTAGCCTTGATATGAGATGCTTAGCTGTGAAGAGGCCTCTAACTTCAACCAGAGTGGTTACTGGTAAATGACAGATAATGCATCTTTAAACATTTGTTTTTGAGAATTTCATACACATACACTGTATATCCTTTTCAACCTGCACTCTATCACTGACCCCTTCTTCCAGATTTCCTTACTCTCTCTCTCAAGTTCATGACATGACCTATTCTTCTTTAATTAGTCCTCACCACTTGAAACTGGATAATCTATTAGGATTTAATCCTGAAGAATACTGATTCTCTCTTCCTTGTTAGCCATTAATTGCCTGTAGCTTATTCAACTCCAGGATGAGAATTTATCAAACTGAAGGAAAGGCAAGGCCATTTTAAATTATGTAGGTCTCATTTCTATGTGCGACATTAGAATGTCAAACACAAATTAAATTTCATTTTCCTACCCTGCTTCATATGTCATTATCACAGTTCTAAAGTTAAGTGGAGTTGGGGCCCTTTTCCTCATTTTTACTTGTTATCTGAGTCCCACTCAAAGACAATAGTGTGCAGGCGAACATTTCAAGAACAGCTGTTCTGGTTTGAAAGGCAAAGCCGTCTTCCCCTGTCTTCAGAGGAATGTGATGTGTCTCTCTGAAGATTAGAGACAGCCATCTGACATTCAGACACAGTTATTCCCAACTGGAAATATTTCCAAAAGCGGGATAGAAATAGAACTCATATTATCACTTGCCTCTGTTGCCTCAGAAGAGGCACAAGCTGACTCCCGGCTGGCTTCTACCTCCTGTACTGTGAACCTCTGCCTTGCTGGCACTTGTCACACTGTCCTGTTAATTTAACAGCCACAGGCAGAGTTCAGCTTTGTTCACTTTCTATTCTGAAGCGACAAAGTAACTTTTTCTAGTCAATTTTGGTTGGCTTTTATGATTTCATACCTATGGTTTTATTTTATCTTTTTCTACATATACTTTTATTTTACTTGAACCATAAATATTTGCTCATTTGTTTGTTTCAATACTGATTTACTCTACCTGTGATTTCTTACAACTCTTCCATCTATAGGGAGAACTACACAGCCAATGATGTTTATCATATTGCCTCTTCCAGAACTTTCCTGGGAAGTATCTCCTACTGTTCAACATGGCTGACCACAGGGCTTAGGCACCATATACTGTCTCTTGCTGGTTTTTGGCTGTCAACAGAGCAGAGAATCCTTCTTGACGAGCATCATCAGAAACGTATTGACTTTTCTCCCTGGCTTCCCTGCCCTTAAGTCTTTGGCTTAGAGAAAGATGCAATGCTGTATTTTGGTTAGTTAGCCCCAGCACTCAGCTTTTCACATAAAAATCTATATTGGGAATGTATGACTTTCTTGTAAGATCTCCACCAAGGACAGTTAAACAAGGAGGTAACAAATTAAAGACAATAACCCTAACTACATTTATTGAATGCACATTCTGTCATGCTGACTTGTATGTACTTTCTCTGAAACATCAGCTCCCTGCATCCAAGAGCTCATACCCATTGATTTCACTCACCATGTATCAAAAAATATTCTAAAAGAAATGTGCCAATATTGATCACGTACAGCCAGATTATTTTTATTTTGCCAGCAATCTTTCATCAAACTTGTGATGGTTCATTCCATGGGAATTTTCCCCTAGACTGGTTTGTTTAAAAGCTACACATATTCAGTAAAATCTAGATCTCAAATTTGGAGTTTTGCCCTTATTCTTGACTATCAATATGCTGAAACATTGGACAGCCCTCATTTACTCAGTGCTGGGCCGTGGGAGACAACCACACCTTGTATCTAGTCACTGAGTCATGAGAGAAACAGCAAAGACTATAGTATACTGTGCTACTAGTTTGTGGTATTTGGAAGGCTAACTGCAGTAAGTGCATTTTCAGTAATTGATTTCTCCAGGTTGCAATGACTTGATCAAGACATAGTCTCATCTCAAGTCAAGGACTACCTGTACAATACAGTAACTATTTATAGAATATTTGCACAGTAGTATATATTTTAAATCATTTAAAGTACATAGGAGGGTCTGTGTGAGTTGCAACTGTACCATATCATCTGCAGATATTGGTATCCAGGGGGATCCTAGAAGCATTCTCCTGTGCATAGTCACAGACACAAAGGAAAAACTGTTGTTGTTGTTTTTTTGTTTTTTTTTTTTACATAGTTATAGAAAAAAAGCGTGCGCTATTATGTTTTACAATTGTCTTTCATTTTTCAAAAAGGAAAGAGGCACAGCCTGGAGAAACCTTCCCACGGCTTACAGAATAAGTGTGGTGAGATCTTGGGTTAAATTCTACACATGAAATTTTACTCTTTTTCTTCCTTTTTTGTTTGTTTGGTTTTTCTCTATGGAAAATCCATGTTTTTACCACCCCCTCTAGATTTTTGTTTTAATAAAATGTGAAACTTCTTTGAAAGTTTCCAAAGATGTCAGGTTCTTGATTCTATTGAATAAATGAATTGATTTTAGGTGGCACTGTTTTACAGTACAACCAATTTAAGTTCTATAGTACAACCAATTTAAGCTTATCCCTATCTGTGTACAAATAAATGAGACTCAGACTATGGTTATTTTATTTGGCCTTGACAATTACTGGGTCTCACCACAAATCTACCCTTCTAAGTGCTGGCCTGGCTGCCTCCCAAGCAATGTACCCCAGATACTTGCTGTTTTTCCTGGACGTGTGTTCATGGTTCCTCTCCTTATAGCAACTTCCTCCTCTCTCCAAGTCTTTCTCTCCTCTTCTCTCTCTCCCCACTCATGTCACTCACAGCCACCACCTCTAATTCCTCCAGTAACTGGCTATAGCAAATTTTGTATAACCAATAATATTAAATCAAGGAACAAGGTTCCCACAACAAAAGCCTGTAACCATGTGAATTCACATATATGCTCAGACAGAATTAGCATTACATACATAGCAACAAACCAAACCTCAATACATTTTGATTTTACTCACAAGACTGAGCAGCTGCATAGAGAAGCAGCCCTATGACGAATGTATTCTGTCATTCACCAGTTCAAGTTTCAAGTCTTTCTTAATCTTTGAAAATTTAAACTTGATTAAATTTATTTTTATAAGTTGTATGTAAGTTGTATATACATGCCTGTAAAATAGAGAGGAGAGAAAAGAAGGATTTGGAGGTGCATACATGGTACAGTGTGTGGTGAGTTCAGAGGACTCTCTTGGCCATTTGATGGCTTTAGCTGCTGTATCTGCAAAATGTGGTAATAAGTAAGTTAATGTGTAAAAATAGCTAAGTTCACTTGGCAGCCCACTCTAAGGAATGACAGTTACTTTTTTTTATGTTGATGCTTTTGCTAGTTGCTCTACCAGGGAGTTTCACCCTTAGTCCTACTTTTTTGTTTTGCTTTTTAAGAAAACTAATTACATTATTTCCCATGTATATGACTTTATTTCTTTGTAATGGAATGTATGTGCTAGCTATTTTAGCTAATATAGTTAACACCCTGAAAACACCAAAACCTCATTTGTACTATATCATCCAGTTTAAATGGGCTACTAACTACAAAAGGCATATAAATACTCCAATCCTCATAGTATATTAATACACATATCCTAAAGAATCTATATCATAAGGATGAGTAACCAAACCTATAGTATTTTTTTTATTTTTGAAGTAGGAATAAATGCTAGGGTCAGAGAAAGTAAATAAATTCACCAAAGTTTTTGTCTAGAACATAAACTCATTCCTAACCTTGAAACCCTCTGACTCTGAAGAAAGACTGTCTCCTTCACTCAAAGCAGCCATAGAAAACATGTTTTATTTTATTCTTACAATAAAAAAGTAGCATAGTAAAGCATTGATCTATAATTAACATATTTTACACTTTCTAAACTTGTATTATCTTCTTTTGTCATCTTTTATAATGTTAGGTGATCTGGAAACATTGCTTCATATCCTTATGTAAATGGGATCAAAATGAATTTAGAGGTGATATTCCATCTATGTGGCATCCATAAAGGATATGTAGATAAGTTGGATGTAGTTATCAGATTATACTTGCAAAGGCTCTTTCCACTGTCTTGCCTTCCATTTGCTCAGAAGAACAAGTGGTACAAGCAAAGATTCCTAGACTCAAACTGTTCTAGAGAGAAGCAGTGAGATTTCTTCCTGTCCAAGTTGAACAATTATAAGTGTCTATACACAGCAAATAAAGTAGAGCTATGAGGTCATTTGATGTAATACCTCCTGTTTCAAATATTCCATGACTTAATGCAAGAGGAAACCAGGAAGGCTTTTCAACACATGCCAACCATCAGGTCAGCTAATTGAATTAATAAAAAGAGGAAGAAAGATATAAACATGCTCACAAATTGCCCATCAGATACACTGCTGAGATAAAATTTAGACCAAGGCAATTATGAGCACTTTAGTCATCCTCATAGTCTGACTAACACATTGCTTAATGAAAGCGTGTAGATACACAAGACTGGAAGCTCACAAGGGGAATGACACGGGTACTGTTTTTACATAGAACGTATTCATGCTGCCATGACATCTCGGGGCAGGAGAGGGCGTATGTTATCTGAGACGATATTAATGAAAACAATTAAAGCACGATGTGGTTTATCATCAGCAGAAATAAGGAAATCAACTAGCTGCTTCCTAGAAGATTATTTGGGCTCTAAGCATACCAGAGAGATAGGGAGACTAAATTAAAGATGTCGTGTTGAATTAGTGGTTGGCAGTATCAAGTTCTGACCCCTTGAAGTTGAAAGAGAATCAATGAACACTTATGTCGAACAGATTAGAATTTCTAGGCAAGTTTATGCATGACTTTTATCAAGGAGGAATGCAATGCTTTTCTGCTGCAAATCTGCATATTTGCTACTGGTAGGGAAAATGTTTCATCTTGCTGGTCAAAGAATACTCATGGGGATGCTGGTTTATTTTGTTTCCCCACAGTCAGGCCTGTTTCTTTTATTAGAATCTCCTTATACAGAATGTCTGAAGGAGGAAGCAGGTGCTTCCATGGAAGTTCTTTATTTTGTTTCAGGTAAATATATTTGGAACCAGAGGAGGGGTAAGAAAAAGAGAGAAGCTTCATATTTAGAACTCCTATTTTAATTGGTGTCTTTTTGGAAAGATGAAAAGAATTTTAATTAAATTAGTAAATTTAAATTTTACTACATTTGAGGGATAACTCAAAATAATTTCATCATGCTTACATTATAATAAATAATTAGATTAATTTAAAGGCCTGCCCCTTTTTTTGACCATTTTAATGCTATGATGAGAGGTTCGCGACGGTTCTACCTGAAATGAATGATGCTCAACTAATGAGTTTTAATTTAATTAGACTTTTTCAATTAGACTGAATTCAACTTTAAGTTGAATAAGACATGTTCCCCATGTCACCTCATTGGTTCCATTGACCTCATTGGTTCTAATGCCGAAGATTTGAACATCCCAATGAAGGCAAAATGCTTTGAATCTTGTATATTAGAGCACTCGTCAGATTAGTAGAGTTGTCCTCTTAAGAATGAAAAGAAACACTTTCATCTACTTCTAACTCACAAGGCCTGCCTTGACCTCTCAGCACACAAAAGCAGGAGACGCTATTGACTCTATCCTAGCACACAGCCCCACTACAGCAAGGACTGAAATGTTCTGTTATCTGTCTCACAAAATGTCCAGCCTGTCCAGCAGGCAAGACGAGGTATTCAGGAGATGTATGGCAGGTGCCTCCATGTTGGCAGGCAGTCCCTGCATAGGATTTAGTGGCAGGTTCTATTCACAGACAGGGGACCAGCTTAACTGTGCTCTGAGAGACTTCACCCAGCAGCTGACAGAAACAAATGCAGAAACCCAATGCCAAACATTAATCCAAGTTCAGAAATCCTCGTGGAGGAGATGGGAGAAGGATAGAGAGTCCCGGAGGGGACAGGAACTTCATAAGAAGACCATCAGAGTCCACTAGCCTGAGTAGCTATTTAGTGGCTTTCAGAGAATGGGAGCATACAAGGGCTGAACCTAGACCCCCAACCCCATACACACATATGTAGCAGATGTGAAGCGTGGTCTTCATGTGAGTCTCCTGACAATTGAAGCAGGGGCTTACTCTGACTTTGTTGCCTGCCTATGGGTCTGCTCCCATAATTGGTCTTCCTTGTCTGGCTTTGATGAGAGAATATGCCTAGTGCTGCAATGACCTAAGGCAGGAGAATAGGTTGGTACCTGCAAAGGACCTTCCCCTCCTCAGAGGTGAAGGGGAGGGGCAGGGGAAGGTCTATGTGAGAGGTAGATTAAGAAGACAAGAGGCCTACAAAGGGATATAAAATAAATAAGTAAATGGAAAATATATTTTAAAAAAGATTAAAGATGAAAAACATACAACAGCAACAAAAAAGACAGAAAGAACCAGAAAGGAGGTACAATGACTGAGATCAACATAATACTGAAGCACTAGATTCATAGAACATATTAATTGAAATTATATGAAAACTTTACATAGTTTACAGAAGGATGCTCTTATTTAGTCCTTACAATCTACCTTTATTGGCCAATATAACATGCCTTTGTTACTGAAATCATGTGTTAGTAAATACTTAGGCTGAATGATAAAAATAAGCATATTAATAATTATAATTGGTACATGAGAATTTAGGGTTCAGCTTTTAATACCCTTTGTTTTGTAAACATGAGAACCATTTTTCATATCTTAGTCCCCATTTTACAAGCTGGATATCTATAAATGTCTATAATATCAACTCCAAGGTATCTGATACTTTTTTAGGGCTGCTTCACTTCCAGAAATACATAGATGTGTATATTATCTCTCTTTCTCTATCATCTATCTATCTATCTATCTATCTATCTATCTATCTATCTATCTATCTATCTATCTCCACATGGTTCTCTCTCCTTTTTATACTAGCATATAAGTAAATAGATATTTTAATTATTCTTTAAATTAATCATTTTAACAAAATAAATTCCATGGAACTAACTGCTCCCTCCTTCAGACATTTCTGTATAAAATTATTCTAGTAAAATAAAGAGGTCGGACTGTGAAAACTCAATAAAGCTACTCTAAGTCAATAAAACAGAGTGTTATGAACAGTCACCACTTGGGGAGAGTATAAAGAATATGGACATTAAATGATTATTTTATTGAAATTATTTTTATTAAGCTTTACCCTAAGCATCCCTTGTTGGTCAGGCTATGCAATTCCATCTATGTTCTACTATAGTCAATGCATGGGAACACCGGAGTCACAGCAGTAAAGTGGGAGGTATTGATCAGTTGGTGTGAAAGATTCAGGTAGAAACTGGAATGGTCTTTTAATGATTACTGCATAGTTAACAATTATTTTTATAATTTAATATTTACAAGGGATTATAGTTTTAAAGGATTATCCACAATAATAAGTGTGAGAACTAATGGACATTGGCTTGATCTACTTAAAATAAGAATTAAATGCAAACATTATAGCTGACACTTTACATTATTTAAAATCCATAATCATTACTTGTCAACTAAAATATGAAAAATAAAGTCTCTATATGAGTATGATCCTAAGAAAATAAGACTTTTAAGTGAAACTCAATTCTGTGTAGTTTCCTTGTGGTTGTTCCTCATGCATTTCTAACATCAGCAGAACTTTCTTTTAGCTGAATTATTAAGATCATAGAAAAAGCTATTGCAATTTTTTTTAGCTTTAAAAGCCTTCTCTTCAGGGTAATGGAGTGATAGAAGTTTCATTTAGATTTCACATATCTACTTTTCTAGAAAAATAGAAGTTTGGGATGATAGTGAAGCTGAATCTGTTTATTACTTAGCATGACAAGAGAGAACTTGAGATATTCTGTTTGCCCAGTGTTTTTTTCTTTTTTTTTTCCTGTCACTTTTTGTAAAGCTTGCAGAGTTTAATCAGGCAGCACTGTTGAACTCCAAAGTGTCCTTTGGGACCATTGAAACTAAAATCCATTGAGAGCACCACCTGACGAGAAGGGCAGGAGAAATTACTGTTAATTATGGATATCTGGAGAAATTATTTTTACGCCTACATTTATTTGATATTCAAGCATAATATTTAATAAAATACTTATAATCAGGTGGAATTATACCATATTCATTACATAATCTATAATGGAGCTGTCTCTTTTTAATTTATCACTATTTAAAGCTCAGGTCAATGATATTAGGTGTAATTGAAAGACTTTATGTGCTACTGAGGTAAATAACAGTAGCTGGTGTGTGTATGCATGTGTGTGTGTGTGTGTGTGTGTGTGTGTGTGTGTGTGTGTGTGTGCTGTATACAAGCACATGCATGCACCCTTGCACATGTATGTGTGTATTGGGAGGGGATGTTAGTTATATTTCCCTTTCTATAAAAACACACCATGAACAAAACAACTCTTATACGGGACAACATTGAATTGGAGCTGGCTTACAGGTTTAGAACATCAGTTTATTATCATCATAGCAGGAAGCATGACAGCATCAGGTAGACATGGTACCGGAGAAGGAGGTGAGAGACTTACATCTTGTTCCAAAGGCAAACAGGAGAAGACTTCTCTCTTCTAGTCAGCTAGAGGGAGAGTCTCAAAGCCCACCCCCACAGTGACACACTTTTTACAACAAGGCCATGCCTCCCAATAGTGTCACTCCCTGTGTCAACCATATTCAATCCATAGCAGTGTGTGTGTGTGTGTGTGTGTGTGTGCATCTAAAAGAGGCAGAGAGAGATAGAGAACGGGACACACACAGGGAGCAGGGGGTGTTACATTTGATGAGTTTGTTCATCTTTCTACAGATTTACATATCATCACTAGTAAGAAATCCTTATAGGTCTAAGAACATTGCTCAGTTAAAAACAATCTTTATGGAAGCACAGGGCCCAATATCAGATGCATAGCATCCCTGAAAGTACCAGATGCATATGGCAGGCTTGACTTTCTAGTGCTCTGGAGGCAGAGACAATGTATCCCCAAAGCAAGATGGCTAGATATACTAATGGACTCTGGGTTTGAAAGACCCTGTCTTGAACAAAATGAAAACCAATGGAGGCATGTACACACACACACACACACACACACACACACACACACACACACACAAAGAAAAACCAAGAAATTTATGGTAGACTAGAGTGGCTTCGAATTCTGCTAATGATCTCATTTCTACTTACCACTGAAAATGGACACTTTAACTTAGTTTAAAAGCCCAGGCACATAGAAGAGAGCAATTATGCTCACATGACATTCTTTTAAAAGGGAGTTTAAGCTTTCATAAATGAAAAATCAGACCTAATGAGAAATGGGCTGCATTTTTGTGATGCTGTTTCTTGATTCCTTGGCCTTTAATTTATTTCAGCTATTTTATTGCACCTTTCATGAGTCTAGAATTCTTTTGTATCCTTTGCAGCCCTGCAAAGACCCTCTCTGGAATTAGCCTCTTAGAGCTGACATGGGAATTATAACCCAAAAGCACCACCTTCAGATTCATTAAAGGCAAGACTTCCCATAGTTAGTTTGTTCTGAAAAAAAATTTCCATTTTGCCAGAGCAGTGTAAATTTTGCATATCATTTTAATAGCAAGGTAGGTCAATCAAAATATAATTGGCTCCAATTAGCACTGTATGAGCTGTAAGGTTCTTTATATCTCCTAGAACGTACTTAAAGAGAAAGTGCTATTTACTGACACTGAACCCTTA